>NW_020954582.1:0-130812 GCF_900497805.2 Vombatus ursinus
TCAATTATTTCTTTCTGGATGCTTGCTGTATTTTCCTTATTCAACTGGAAGTTCCATGCTTTGATTACCATGTTTCTGG
The DNA here is from genome assembly GCF_900497805.2 of Vombatus ursinus. Lineage (NCBI taxonomy): Eukaryota > Metazoa > Chordata > Mammalia > Diprotodontia > Vombatidae > Vombatus > Vombatus ursinus. Next base: position 80 of record NW_020954582.1, read on the forward strand.
AAGTTTTCATTCAGAGATTTCTTTTAGGAAGTAATCTGTGGTTTATTTTGACATTGTGCTCTGGTTGTAAGACATCTGTGCAGTTTTAAGGTTTCTTGAAATCTTATGTCCAGGTTCCTTTTTTTATGGCATTCAGATAGTCCAATGTTATTTAAATTTTGCCTTGCTCTGTTTTCTCTGTAAGTTCTTTTTACTATGATATACCTTACATTTTCTTCTGTTTTCTTTTTTTACCTCTTGAATTTGTTTTAATATTTGTTATTGCCTTGTAACTTCTATTTGGTCTATATGGACAAGGTTTTGTACCCTTGTGCCAAGCTGTTAACTCATTGATTCTTTCTTCCATGTCACTCATTTCTTTTCCATTTATTTTTCTCCAGAGGTGGCCAACACAGAAGTGGGGCTTACATGATTATACAGGTGGACAGCAGGGCCTTGGTTTTTCATTTATTTTCAGTGAGGGTGGAGGTGAGAGGAAAGAAAAGGAGGGGGATTTTTTTTCTAATGGAAAAAAACTATTTATTATCCATGGGACAGTGCCTTTTTCCTTCCCATTTTCCTCAAGGCTTTAGGGAAGATCATTTGGTTTTGTCTCTAGAATTGGGAGCCAAGAACTAGACACATCGAGAAAAGGTAGCTTCAGAACTACACAAAACCATAACCCCTGAAGCCCAGCAAAAAGCTACATCCCAGGGGACCCTCCTAGAGACTGGGGAAAAGAGAAGAGAATTTTGATTCATCCAGCAGCTTTGAATGACCCATTGACCATGTGAGGTCTAAGCATGGGCCCTCTTTCCCCTGGACTCTGAATGTCCTTGTGGTCCAGTGTCTCAGACTCTTTTGGGGATGGTTGTGTATTCTGCTCCTTGCTATATTTTTATAGTAAACAACTTTCAAAAATAAAATAGGAATAACCTCTCAAATGGAGATGATAGCACCTACCTCCCAGAGTTCTTGTGATGCTAAAAATGAGATTCATAAAGCACTATATAAGTGCTAGCTATTTTCAAAACACCAAAATGGCACCTGTAAGGCTCTCTAATGCAAAATATTTTGACTGTAGTAGTTACTGAAGAGTCTTTGGGAGATATGGAGATCAAGAGATTATTCCAAGGAGTAATGAGGTTGCATGAAGGCTGTATGGTGGCTAAGGGGTTGGTATTCAACATCCAGGGGTAGGAGAAGTTTAGTCTTAGGGCCCAAAACTTTTCTTCCCAAGTCTTGACTTTTTCATGGGATTGTTCTGGCCTGAGTTTACTCTGTTGGACTTTTTACCCCATTTTATTTCTTCATTCTATGTGGTCTTTTCTTCTATTTACCTAGACAGCCATCCTCAGTTCTTAGACTTTGCTAGAGCCAGCCTGTCCCCATTTCCCCTCTGGGATGGGTTGAGAAGGTTCTGTTCAGTCTTGTTTTTTCTTAAAACTAGATGAGGCAGCTGTCTTTTTATTGTAGTTGTTGACCTTGGCCTCTTTTTTGTATAATCCCCAACCGGAGTTGGTTGTCTTCTACTGTGGCCATGAATGCCCAGTCAAATGCTGGCGATCATACTGGTCTTCTTATCCAAGAGGCCAAAAATACCCCAACGAAGGCCAGTCAAGCTTCTTCCCTAACTACTTTAAGATGAATCAACAGTCCTTGATGGCAGGCCTAAAGTCAGCCCATTGGGTATGATTGAAACCCTCACAGTAGATAATCAGTGGGGATACAAAGAAGGCAAAAGACAGTCCCTGCTGTCAAGAAGCCCTCAGTCTAGTAGGGGAGAAGAGAGCCATGGCCAAACACACTATGTACCAGACACATAGGGCATGATCAGAGGGATGGCATTAGAATGGAGAGGATGAAGGAAGATTCCATTTTTTTCTCCCAAGGAAATAGGAGTTAAGTGACTTGCCCAGGGTTACACAGCTTGTACAGAGGCTTCTTCTAGAAGGTGGAATTTTCAGTTGGGTGGAGATGAGGGAGGACATGGCAGGCATGGAGACAGCCAGAATCAGGGCAACGTTTCTTGTGTGAGGAACTCACAGAAAGGGCAGTGCCACTGGATTCCAGAGTATGTGGAGATAAGCTATAGGAAGACTGGAAAGGTTGAATGGGGACCAGGTTATGAAGGGCTCTGAATGCTACAGAGGATTTTATTTTTGATGCTGGAGGGTAATAGGAAACAATTTATGTAATTTATGCAATGAGAGTATAACATGGTCAGACACCCCCCCCCAACCCTTTCTATCAGTTTGACAGCTGACTGGGGGATAGACTGAAGTGGGAAGAGAGTTGAGGCAATCAGACTCTCCCCAGCAGCTCTTGCAGCAGTCCAGGTGTGAGGTGATGAGGGCCTTCACAAAGGTGGGAGTGCTTTCCAGGGATAGTGAAAGGGTGAACATGACAGGGTTCAACTACAGATTTGATATGAGGATTGGGGGTGATGCACTTAGTAGTGGAAGATTGGACCTAGGGTTCTTGACTGAGTGACCAGGAAGCTGGTGCCTATCTGGAATTTACAGAGATCTGAAGATGACACAAGGGAAGATGACACTTGTAACTCTTGAGAACTGTATTGTCATTATACCATGTTAAAGGAGTATACATAAAGGGGGTGGATATAAGTTGACTTTGATGTGATGATAAAAAAAATTGAATCAAGTGGGTTAAATGGATCCAAGTAAGTGGATTAGTCTGATCTAAGAAAATGTACTGAGAAAGGAGGAGGCAGAAAAGGGTAAATTACATTACAGGAAAAGACACAAAAACCTATTAGAGCAGAGGGAAAGAAGGGAGGGGAATGAGCATTGTTTGAACCTTACTCTCATCAGATTTGGCTCAAGAAGGGAATAACATAATCAGTTAAGTATAGAAATCTAACTTGCACTATAAGCAGTAGGAGGGTAAAGGAGAAAGAAAAGGGAAGGAGGATAGAAGGGAGGGAAGAAGCAGTAAGGGTAAAGGGGAAGAAAAGGGAAAGGGATAAGAGAAGGGAGGTGGAATTGAAGGAGATGGTGGTCAAAGGCAAAACACTAGTGAGAGGGTGAAAGGAGAAAGGAGAAAGAAAAGCATAAATGGGGGGGAGGATGGAGAAAAGGACACAGATAGTACTCATAACTGTGAATGTGGATGGGATGAACTCTCCCATAAAACAGAAGCATATAGCAGAGTGGATTAAAAATCATAATCCTACAATATGTTGTTTATAGGAAACACATTTGAAAAAGAGTGACACATAGAGAGTAAAGGTAAAAGTCTGGATCAAAATATATTATGCTTCAGCAGAAGTAAAAAAAGCAGGAGTAGCAATCCTGGTCTCAGACAAAGCAAAAGCAAAAATATATCTTATCAAAAGAGATAAGGAAGGAAACCACATCCTGCTAAAAGGCACCATAGACAATGAAGTAATATCATTACTAAACATATATGTACCAAATGGTATAGCATCCAAATTCTTAGAGAAGTTCAAGGAGTTACAGGAAGAAATAGACAGCAAAACTATACTAGTGGGGGACCTCAACCTCCCCCTCTCTGAACTAGATAAATCTAACTAAAAAATAAACAAGAAAGAAGTTAAGGAGGTGAATAGAACAATAGAAAAGTTAGGTATGATAGACCTCTGAAGAAAACTGAATGGGGATAGGAAGGAATATACTTTTTTTCTCAGTGGTTCATGGCACATACACAAAAAACTGACCATGTACTAGGGCATAAAAACCTCACAATCCAATGCAGAAAGGCAGAAATATTAAATAGATCCTTTTTGGATCATGATGCAATAAAAATTAAATGTAATAAAGGGCCATGGAAAGATAAGCTAAAAAATAATTGGAAACTAAATAATCTAATCCTAAAAAATGATTGGATCAAACAACAAATCATAGAAACAATCAATAATTTCATTCAAGAGAATGACAATAATAAGACAACATACCAAAACTTATGGGATGCAGCAAAAGCAGTTCTTAGGGGAAGTTTTATATCTCTAAATGCTTACATAAATAAAATAGAAAAAGAGGAGATCAATGAATTGGGCATACAACTAAAAAAAACTGGAAAAAGAACAAATTAAAAATCCTTAATTAAACACCAAATTAGAAATATTGAAAACCAAAAGAAAATTAATAAAATTGAATTTAAGAAAACTATTGAACTAATAAATAAAACTAACAGCTGGTTTTATGAAAAAACAATAAAATAGATAAACCTTTGGTTAATCTAATTAAAAAAAAGAAAGAAAGAAAACAAATTACTAGTATCAAGAATGAAGAGGGTGAAGCTACCACCATGGAAGAGGAAATTAAAACAACAATTAGGAATTACTTTGCAAACTATATGCCGACAAATTTGACAATCTTAGTAAAATGGAAACATATTTACAAAAATATAAATTGTCCAGATTAACAGAAGAGCAAGTAAAACACTTAAATAACTGCATCTCAGAAAAAGAAATTAAGCCATTGATGAACTCCCTAGGAAAAAATCTCCAGGGCCAGATGGGTTTACATGCAAATTCTATCAAACATTTAAAGAACAATTAATTCCAATGCTATATAGACTATTTGGTAAAATAGGTGAAGAAGGAATCTTGCCAAATTCTTTTTGTAATACAAATGTGGTGCTGATACCTAAACCAGGAAGATCAAGACAGAGAAAGAAAATTGTAGAACAATTTCTCTAATGAATATAGACACAGAAATTTTAAACAAAATATTAGCAAATAGTTTACAGCAACTTATCATAAGAATAATACACTATGACAGGTAGAATTTATACCAGGAATGCACAGCTGGTTCAATATTAGAAAAACTATCAGCATAATTCATCATATCAACCCCAAAACTAACAGAAACCACATGATCATCTCAATAGATGCAGAAAAAGCTTTTGACAAAATGCAACACCCATTCCTATTAAAAACACTAGAGAACATAGATATAAATGGAGTCTTCCTTAAAATAATAAACAGCATCTATCTAAAACCTTCAGCAACCATAATATGTAATGGGGACAAGCTAGAAGCATTTCCAATAAGATCAGGGGTGAAACAAGGATGTCCATTATCACCACTGTTATTCAACATCATACTGGAAACATTAGCTTTAGCAATAAGGGAAGAAAAAGACATTGAAGGTATTAGAACAGGCAAAGAAGAAACAAAGCTATCACTCTTTGCAGATGACATGATGTTATGCTTATAGAATCCCAGAGAATCAAGTAAAAAACTACTTGAAATAATCAACAACTTTAGCAAAGTTGCAGGCTATAAAATAAACCCACATAAATCATTGACATTTCTGTACATTACCAACAAAGCCCAACAGCAACAGATAGAAAGAGGAATTCCATTTAAACTTACTGTAGACATTATAAAATATTTAGGATTCTACCTCCCAAAACAAACCCAGGAACTCTATGAACACAATTACAAAACACTTTTCACACAAATAAAATCAGATCTAAATAATTGGAAAAACATCAGTTCCTTATGTGTAGGTCGAGTTAATATAATAAAAACGACAATTTTAACTAAGCTAATTTACTTATTCAGTGCCATACCAATCAAACTACCAAAAAATTATTTTATGGAGTTAGAAAAAATAATAAGTTTCATTTGGAAGAACAAAAGGCCCAGAATATCAAGAGAACTAATGAAAAGAAATGCAGGGGAAGGTGGCCTAGCCATTCCAGATCTTAAATTGTATTATAAAGCAGCAATCATCAAAACTGCTTGGTATTGGCTGAGAAATAGAGTGGTGAATCAGTGGAATAGGTTAAATATGCAAGACACAGTAGTCAATGACTGTAGTAACCTATTATTTGATAAACCCAAAGACCCCAGCTTCTGGGATAAGAACCCACTCTTTGAAAAAGACTGCTGGTAAAACTGGAAAAGAGTATGGCAGAAACTAGGCATAGACCAAAATCCTACACCATATACCAAAATAAAGTCAAAATGGGTACCTGATTTAGATATAAAAGCTGATACTATAATCAAACTGGGAGAGTAAGGAATAGTTTACCTGTCAGATCTATGGAGAACAGAATTCATGACCAAACAGGAGGTAAAGAACATTACAAAAAGCAAAATAGATAATTTTTATTACATTAAATTGAAAAGTTTTTGCACAGACAAAGCCAATGCAACTAAGATTAGAAGGAAGGTAGAAAATCGGGAAAGAATGTTTACAACCAGTCTCCCTGATAAGGGCCTCCTTTCTAAAATATATATAGAATTAAGTCAAATCTATAAGAATACAAGCCATCCCCCAATTGATAAATGGTCAAAGGATATGAACAGACAGTTCTCAGATGAAGAAATTAAAGCCATCTATAGTCATATGAAAAAATGCTCTAAATCACTATTGATTAGAGAAATGCAAATCAAAACAACTCTGAGGTACCACATCACACCTATCAGAATAGCCAACATGACAAAACAGGAAAATGATAAATGTTGGAGAAGATGTGGGAAAATTGGAACACTATTGCATTGTTGGTGGAGTTGTGAAATGATCCAACCATTTTGTTTTTTTACGTGCATTTTTTTATTTTAACTTTTTTTTGTTTTTAGTTTTCAACATTTACTTCCACAAGATTTTGAGTTCCAAATTTTCACCCCATCTCTCCCCTCCCCCCACCACAAGGTAGCATGCATTCTGAATACCCCTTCCCCTAGTCTGCTTTCCTTGCTATCTCTCCCCTGCTTCCCCTTCTATTTTCCTGTAGGGCAGGATAGATTTCCGTACCCCATTTCCTGTACTTCTTATTTCCCAGTTGCATGTGAAAACATTTTTTTAAACATGTGTTTTTTTTAAACTTTGGGTTCCAAATTTTCTCCTTTCCTCCCTCCCCACCTACCCTCATTGAAAAGGCAAGAAACTCAATATGAGCTATACTTGTGCAGTTATGCAAAACACTTCCATAGTAGACATGCTGTGAAAAACTAACTCTATTTCCCTTAATCCTATCCCGCCCCCCCATTTATTCTATTCTTTCTTTTGATCCTGTCCCTCCTCAGAAGTATTTGTTTCTGATTACCCCCTTTCCCAATCTGCCCTCCTATCATCCCCCTACTCTCTTGTCCCCTTCCCCTCCTATTTTCCTGTACGGTAAGACAGATTTCCATACCCAATTGAGTGTGTATGTTATACCCTCCTTAAGTCAAATCCTATGAGAATAAGATTCACTCCTTTCCTCTCACCTTCCCCCGGTTTCCCTCCACTGTAAGAGCCTTTTTTTCTCTGTTTTTTTGTGAGATAATTTACCCCATTCTACCTTTCCCTTTCTCCTTCTCCTAGTATAATCCTTTCTCACCCCTTAATTTTATTCTCCAGATATGACCTCTTCATCTTCAACTCACCCTGTGCCCTCGATCTATCTATCTATCCATCTATCTATCTATCTATCTATCTATCTATCTATCTATATATATATATGTATATAAACATACATATAATTTTTTTCCTCCAACTACCCTAATACTGACAAAGGTTTCATGAGTTACTAATATCATCTTTCCATGCAGGAATGTAAACAGTTCAACCTTAATAGGTCTCTTATGATTTCTCTTTCCTGTTTACCTCTTCATTTTCCACTTGAGTCTTATATTGGAAAGTCAAATTTTCTATTCAGCTCTGGTCTTTTCATCAAGAATGCTTGAAAGTCTTCTATTTCACTGAATGACCATTTCTTCCCCTGAGGAATTATACTCAGTTTTGCTGGGTAGGTGATTCTTGGTTGTAATCTTATCTCCTTTGCCCTCCAGAATATTATATTCTATGCCCTGTGGTCCCTTAATGTAGAAGCAGCTAAATCTTGTGTTATCCTGATTGTGTTTCCACAATACTTGAATTGTTTCTTTCTGGCTGCTTGTAATATTTTCTCCTTGACCTGGGAACTCTGGCATTTGGCTACAATATTCCTAGGAGTTTTCCTTTGGGGATCTCTTTCAGGAGGAGATCGGTGGATTCTTTCAATTTCTATTTTGTCCTCTGGTTCTAAAATATCAGGGCAGTTTTCCTTGATAATTTCTTGAAAGATAATGTCTAGGCTCTTTTTTTGATCATGGCTTTCAGATAGTCCAATATTTTTTAAATTCTCTCTCCTGGATCTATTTTCCAGGTCAGTTGTTTTTCCAATGAGATATTTCACATTGTTTTCTAATTTTTCATTCTTTTGGATTTGTTTTACAGTGTCTTGATTTCTCATAAAGTCACTAGCTTCCAACTGCTCTATTCTAATTTTTAAGGAGGTATCTTCTTCAGTAATCTTTTGGACTTCCTTTTCCATTTGTCCAATTTTGCTCATTAGGGCATTCTTTTCTTCATTGGTTTTTTGGACCTCTTTTGCCATTTGGGTTAGGCTATTTTTTAAGATGTTATTATCTTCAGTATTTTTTTGGGTCTCCTTTAGCAAGCTGTTGACTTGCTTTTCATGATTTTCTTGCATCACTCTCATTTCTCTTCCCAGTTTTTCCTCTACTTCTCTTACTTGCTTCTCAAAATCCTTTTTGAGCTCTTCCAAGGCCTGGGACTGATTCATATTTTTCTTGGAAGTTTTGGATGTAGGAGCTTTGACTTTGTTTTCTTCTTCTGGTTGTATGTTTTGATCTCCTTTGTCACCAAAGTAAGATAATATAGTCTGACTCTTTTTGTGCTGCTTGCTCATGATCCCAACAAATTACTTGAGTTTTAAACTCTTTGTTAAGGTAAGAATCTGTTTCCAATGTGGAGAATGTACTGTCCCAAGCTTTGGGGGTTTGTACAGCTGTTTTCAGAGATACTTCTAGGGACCTGAAAAGTGTCAGTTCTTCCAAGATGCTATGATAAGGGGTGAGGTGTTTTCTCCCCACAGCCACAACAAGCTCCACCACGCCAGCACTCCTCCTCACCCCAGGACTGCCCCTCAGAACTGTGACCCAGATCCAAGCACCATAAAGCAAGAGATTCCTGCTTCAGCCCTGGCAAAGAGATCCTTGCAATCCCCCTCTGATCAGCCACTTGATACCCCCTTAGTCTGTGGGCCAGAAGCTCAGAAGCCAGCTGCTGCCCTTGGAGTGGCTGAGATCTAGCTTCTTCTCTCACTGCAGTAACAAACTTTTCCCACTGACCTTCTAAGTTGTCTTTGGCGTTCATGGGTTGAGAAGTCTGGAAACCACCACAGCTGCCTGTGATTCATTCCTCTGAGGCCTGCTCCAGGGTTGCTGTGGCCTGTGAGCCCACGCTGAACTGTGCTCCTCTCCCAGCCCAGCATGATATCGCTTTCCAATTAGCCATCCAGGTTGTCTTGGGCTGGAAATTTGTTTTGCTCTGTTTTTTTTGTGGGTTCTGCTGCTTTAGAATTTGTTTAGAGCCATTTTTTGTAGGTATTTGGAGGGGTTTGGGGGAGAGCTCTAGCAAGTCACTGCTTTCCCTCCACCATCTTGGCTCCACCCTCTCATCCAACCATTTTGGAGAGCAATTTGGAACTATACCCAAAGGGCTATAAAAATGTGCATACCTTTTGACCCAGCAATAGCACTTCTAGGGCTATATCCCAAAGAGATCACACAAATGGGAAAAGGACCTACATGTACAAAAATATTCATAGCAGCTCTTTTTGTGGTGGCAAAGAATTGGAAATTGAGAGGAAGCCCATCAATGGGGGAATGGCTGAGCAAGTTGTGGTATATGAACAGAAAAATCAAATGTATTCTCGTGGTCTTGTCTCCTTCACGTTCAATATCTCCATTTCTTTCCACCAATATTCCATCACGTGACCATGAGAATACATTTGAATTTTCTGTAAGTACTTGACATTTTCCCAAGATCACACAGGTAGATCATACATGAGTAGACTAAATTTGCTTGGCTTTGGAGAGAAGAACCAAGGTAAAAAAGGGCAAGATTTGGGCTTGAAAAATCTTCCTAAAAATGAGAGATATCTAAAAGAGGCACAAGCTGTACTGGAAGGTAGTAGGTGCCGCATTAATGGAGGCTGGGATCAGCATCCTCTGCACACTTGTAAGGTAGGTAAAGCAAGTATTATCATACCCATTTTATAGATAAGGTGAGAGAAATGCAGAAAGGTTGTGATTTCCCCAAGATTACACAACTGGCTAATGACAGGGCTGGGATTGAAATTCCAGTCTCCAAACATTAAGTCCATTCTGCCTACCTGAAGAGGTCTTCAAAGTATTGTACCATAATTCAAGTTTTATAAAAGTCATTAAAATATAGCCTGGCCCATTAAATGCATTGATTCAACAGAAAACCATTTGGGCCTGTTATTTGGTAGTAATGAAAGGTTTTCATATTCAATGTTCTGTCCCAAGAATTACTCAGTAAACATTTCTATTCACTGCTGAAGTGAATCTGTTTCACATTAAACCATATCTGATCAGTCCAAAGGCCCATTTAATTAGTGGATCATCAGAATTAATACATCTTGTTCAACTGTTGCTATTCAGCCTCTACTACAAATGAACTTTTAGTGATTTTCAGCAAATGTAACAACTTCAAAGGTTGGCAATTACTGTTGTCCTTGCATGAATTTAGGGTTGGGGTTAGGGTTAACCTAAGGAACCCTAACACTGATGAACTTGAACAGGGAAGTTGAGGATCATTCTATTTGCAAAAGTCCATTACATTTCCCTTTGCCATGGGGCCCTAACCATGAGGATGAGGAGAACCTCATCAGATTAAAAATATCCTGGCTGTCAGAAAGGGCCCTGGAGGAACAACAAGGCAGAACAACTCTGGGAACTTGCCTTCCCTGGAAAGGGACCAAGAAAAGACCAAAATGACCTTGGCTGCTCATACTTCTGTAGTAATACAGTGTGAGACATTTTCCCGTTTATGTTGTCTTTATGAGAACTTAGTAGGAGATTTTCTTTTTCCAGAGAGCAAATTGAAACCTTACAGATAGATAAATAAATGATAGAGAGATAGATGATAGGCTATGTACATATGTACATCATATTCTATATATTATAGATGTTTGCATTCACACGCTATTCTTTTTCTGAAACACTCAGTAGGTTTTCATGGATTTCATCTATTTTCATTGATTTCATTCAGAAGTAGAAATAATTGCTGTTGCTCCATTTTATAAGTAGGGGAAGGTTAGTGAATTATCCAGAGTGGGAGAACACATACCTGAGACTAATTCTCATCATTTTACCTTTAAAATTCCCTGCCAATAACCCACCCTCTAATGTCTAGTTTGAAATAGACCCAGACATGATATTGCAGAAGTAGTTTCCTCACCTGAGAGTTCCTTATACCAATGAAATCACGGGCCTAGTCCCTATTATTTATCCTTCTTAACATGATGGTGTATTCACAATGAGATTTAAATCAATAAGCACCTACTAAGTGCCTTCTATGCATAAAGTAGTGAGGCGAGTGGATAGAGCACTGGTCCTGGAGCCAGGAGGACCTGAGTGTGAATCAGACCTCAGAAACTTCCTAGCTATGTGACTCCAAGAAAGTCACTTCACCCCATCTGCCTCAGTTTCCTCACCTATAAAATGAGCTAGAAAAGGAAATGACAAACCTCTCCAGTATCTTTGACAAGAAAACCCCAAATGGAGCTGTGAAGAGTTGGATACAACTAATTGACTAAAAAGCAAACCAAAATAAAAAGATGTACAAAGCATTGGAGATATCAAGACAAAAACAAGACAGGCCTGTCATGAAAGGACATACATCCCAGGGTTGTTGTGTCCAGGATCAAAATACAATAGAAATATATTTAATAAAAGACCAAGAAAACAGAGATTAAAAACTAATTAGAGATTAAACAACCTAATCTTTAAAAATTAGTGGGTTAAAGAACAAATCACAGAAACAATCAATAATATCATTAGAATGACAATAATGAGACAACATATCAAAACCTATAGGATAGAGGAAAAGCTGTGATTATGGATGCAAAAATCCTAAATAAAATACTAGCTATGAGATTACAGCAATATATTAGAGAGATTATACATGATGATCAAGTGGGATTTTTACCAGGAATCCAGGGATGGTTTAACATAAGGAAAACTATTAATATAATTGATTACACCAGTAATAAAAGTTAAAAAATATGATTGTATCAATAGATGGAGAAAAAGCTTTTGATTAAATTCAACAATCATTTCTATTAAAAACATTTAAAAGTATAGGTCTAAATGGATTTTTCCTCAAATTGATTTAAAAAAAGCATTTATCTAAAACCATCAACAAGCATTATTTGTAATGGGGATAAGCTAGAGGCTTTCCTAGTAAGATCAGGTGTGAAACACCTGTCATCAGTGTTATTCAATATTGTATTGGAAATCCTAGCAATAACAATAAGAAAAGAAAAATAATTGAAGGAATCAGACTGAAGAATGAGGTGACAAAACTATGTCTTCTTGAGGATGATATGATGATATTCTTGGAAAGCTCAAAAGACTCCAGTGAAAAGTTAGTTGAAACAATGGATAATTTTAGCTAATTAATAGGATAGAAAATAAATCCACAGATATCATCAGCACTCCTTTATATCACAAACAAAACCCTGCAAGAAGAGATAGTAAGAGATTCTCCATTTAAAATAGTTCTAGACAGTATAAAATATCTGTGTGTATACCTGCCAAAACAAACCCAGGAGCTATATGAACAAAATTATTTTTAAAAAACTTTTTATGCAAATAAAACCAGATTTAAATATATGGAGAGATGTTGATTGTTCATGGGTAGACAGGACCAATATGATAAAAATGATAATTTTACCCAAACTAATTTATGTATTCAACACCATTTCAATTTAATTACCAAAAATTATTTTACTGAATTAGAAAAAATAATAACAAAATTCATTTGGAAAAATAAAATGTCAAGAGTGTCAAAGGAAATAAAGAAAAAGTATAAAGGAAGGAGGTTTAGCAGTACCAGATCTTAAACTGTATTATAAGGCAGTAATTATCAAAACTATCTGGTACTGGCTAAGAAATAGAAAGATAGATCAATGAAATAGAGTAGACATACAGTTTTATAGAAGCAAATAAACATAACAACCTGTATTTGACAAGTGGAAAGACTTAAGATTTTGGGATAAGCATTCATTATTTTCCATTGTTGGGAAAAGGGGAAAGCAATATAGTAGAAACTGGGCATAGACCAATCACACCATTTACCAAGATAAGGTCAAAATGGATATATGCCTTAGACATAAAGAGAGATTTTACAATAAAATAGAGCATATCACTTATCAGACTTTTGGATAGGTGAACAATTTATGAATAAACAAGAGATAGAGCAAAGTTAGGTGTAACATGCATAATTTTGATTACATTGAATTAAAAAGGTTTTGAACAAATAAAACAAATGTAACCAAGTTCAGAAGGAAAGCACAAAATTGGGAGGGGGTGGAATTTCATAGACAGTTTATCAGATAAATGTCTCATATCTAAAATGTATAAAGAAATTTGTCAAATCTATACGAATATGGATCATTCCTCAACTGGTAAATGGTAAAACAGGCAGTTTTCCAATGAAGAAATCAAAACAATTTATAGTCATGAGAAAAATGCTCTAAATCATTATTGATTACAGAAATGCAGATTAAAGTGACCTTGAGATATCATTTTATACCTACCAGACTGGCTAAAATGATTGAAGGGGAAAGTGACAAATTTTGGAGAGGATGAAGAAAAAATGGGATACTAATTCATTGTTGGTGGAAATGTGAATTGATCCAACCATTTTGGAGAACAATCTGGAATTATGCCCAAAGAGTTATTAAACTACCTATACCCTTTGACTCAGCAATACCACTATTTGATTTATCTCCAAAGATAATTAGAGAAAAAGGAAAAGAATCTACATGTCCTATAATGTTTACAGTAGCTCTCTTTGTGGTGTCAAAGAATTGGAAATTGCACGCATGCCCATCAATTGGGAAATGACTAAACAAGTTGTGGTATATGATTGTGATGGAATACTACTATGCTATAAGAAATGAAATGATGAGCTCAATGATTTTAGAAAAACAGGGAAAGACTTGCATGAAATAATGAAGAGGAAAATGAGCAGAACCAAGAAAACATTGTACACAGTATTAGCAATATAGTTTTAAGAATGACTTTCAATGAATAAGTTATTTTGACTATTATAAATACCCAAATTATAAAGGAAATATGAAGAAAGACACTATCTGCATCCAGACAAAGAACTGATAAGTAGAAGTATATATAGAATAATTTTACATATATATATATACATATATATATATATATGGAGAGATGTTGATTGTTCATGGGTAGATAGAGCCAATATGATAAAAATAATAATTTTACCCAAACTAATTTATGTATTCAACACCATTTCAATTAAATTACCAATAATTATTTTACTGAATTAGAAAAAGCAATAACAAAATTCATTTAGAAAAATAAAAAGTCAAGAATGTCAAAGGAAATAAAGAAAAAATGTAAAGGAAGGAGGTTTAGGTATAGGTATACATATATGCATATATATGTATATATATGTGTATGTGTATGTGTATATATATATATACACATATATATGTGTATATATATATATATATACCTATTTGTGTCTAATGGTAGCCATCTGTAGGGTAGGATGCAGGAGGAGAAAAAAAGGAATAAATGTGCATGATAATTGTGTTATATATTTGAAAGGAGTAGCAAGTTGTGCATAGTAGATTTGCAGTTTCATGTGCAATAATCTTTTTTATTGTACTGTGTTGTGGAAATGACTGTTTTATTCCATAAATTAAAAAGAAATTAAATTATAAAAGAAAAAAGAAAGAAAATAGCATGTTTCAATCTGTATTCAGATAGCATCACGTTTGTTTCTTCCCCATCCCTGCCCTGGAGGCAGATAGCATTCTTCATCATGAGTCCTTGGGGATTGTCTTGGATCATTGTATTGCTGAGAAATGCTGTCATTCATAGTACTTCATCATACAATATTGCTGTTATTGTATAAAATGTTCCCCTGATTCTGCTCACTTCAGTTTGTATCAACCAGGAACTATATAAACACAATTATAAAACACTTTTCACACAAATAAAGTCAGATCTAAACAAGTGGAAAAATATTAAATGATCATGGGTAGGCTGAGCCAATATAATAAAAGTAACAATTCTACCTAAATTATTTGATTTATTCAGTGCCATGCCAATCAAACTATCAAAAAATTATTTTATGGAAATAATAATAAAATTTATCTGGAAGAACAAAAGGTCAAGGATATCAAGGGAATCAATGAAAAAATGTGAAGGAAGGTAGTCTTGCCATACCAGATCTCAAACTATATTATAAAGTGGTAATTATCAAAACAATCTGGTACTGGCTAAGAAATAGTCATAGATCATTGGAATAGATTAGGTATACATTACATTATAGTAAACAACCATTGTAATCTAGTACATGATAAAGCCAAAGATCTAAGCTTTTGGAACAAAAACTCATTATTTGACAAACACTGCTGGGAAAACTGGAAAACAGCATTGCAGAAACTAAGTATAGACCAACATCTCACATCATATACTATGATAAGGTCAAAATGGATATATGATTTACATATAAAGGGTTATACCATAAGCAAATTAGGAGAGAATGGAATGGTTTATTTGTCAGATCTATGTACAAGGGAAGAATTTAAAACCAAAGAAAATGTAGAGAACATTAGAAAATATAAAATAGATCTTTTTGATTGTAGAAAATTTAAAAGTTTTTGCACAAACAAAACCAATGCAACCAAAATTAAAAGCAAAGCAGAAAATGAGGGAGGGGGAAGAATTGCAACAAGTATCTTTGATAAAGGCCTCATTTTTCAAATATATAAAGAACTGAGTAAACTTATAAAAAATAAAAGTCATTCCCCAATTGATAAGTGGTCAAAAGATATGATCAGGCAGTTTTCAGACAAAGAAATCAAAGCTATCTATAGTCACATGGAAAAATGCTCTAAGACACTATTGATTAGAGAAATGCAGATTAAAACAACTCTGAGGTGCCCCCTCATACCTATCAGATTTGCTAATATGACAAAAATAAAGGGAAATGATAAATGTTGGAGGGGATGTGAGGAAACTGGTACAGTAATGGACTGTTGGAGTTGTGAACTAATCCAACCATTCTGGAGAACAATTTGAAACTCTGCCCAAAGGTCTACAAAACTGTGCATACCCTTTGATCCAGCAATACCACTGCTAGGTCTATATCCCAAAGACATCCCAAAAAAATGGGGGGGTGAAGGACCTATTTGTACAAAAATATTTATAGCAGCTCTTTTTGTGGTGGCTAAGAATTGGAAATCAAGAGGATGCCCAGCAGTTGGGGTGAAGAATGCTTCTATTCACTGTCAAGTGCCTCACACAGTTGGTTAGAGTTGGCTTTTTCTTTGTTACAAGGGAGAGTTCAGTGGAGGTATGATATGGCAGGAAATGTCTGTAATGTTAAGAAAAAAAGATATCGGTTAAATAAGGAAAAGAAAAAGAAACAAGGAGAGCAGAAGTCAGAGTTCTCTACAGTTAAATATTAGGCAAGATTGGATTCCAACACAGGCTTTCTCCCAGCTGTCATTAATGTGTCACAAATTGGTCATGACACATTTGACTCTTTAACTTGCCAAATACAGGGAGGGTTATTTTTGAGTTGTTGGGTTCCTGGGGTTGCTCATAATCAAATAAAGAATTACTGGTAATGTTTGTTGGGGTTAAATATTTTCCAAGAGCATTATTGAAACAGTGCCTCATAGTCCATTCCTGAACTCCCCTGACAACTCCCCCGCAAGGCAGGGATTTTTCAATCAATGGGTTGGCTCTCAGCTCCATTTCCTGCCTCCAAGAAAGCAAGGATTGAGAAAGACCCTAAGTGTGGAAGCTGTTGCATGGGTGGAGATGCCAGGTCCAGGATTAGGGAGACTGGGCTTCATTAGGATTAGGGCAGGCCTGCTAATTGCCACTGTTTGGAATAGGGTGGTCTCTCATGACTGAGATGTTGGGAACATGCCTACTAGCTGGGTTGGCATTGTAGTTGTGCTGAGGCCCTCATATGTATCTTTGAGTTCAATATTTTAGTCAGATTGGCTTGGGTCCCTGGAAAAATTCCAGAAAGCATTCTGAAAGGGATGATTAGGGGCAGCCACTGAGGCCCTCTCCACCTCCAACATCAATGTCTTGATTCTGTGAGATTCATCCATGCCTTGAATTGAGATCTTGAATCAGAAGACATGAACAGTTCATTTCCCCAGGCTTTCATTGAGGTGGGGCTTCATGGGATCACGGGTTTAGAGTTGCAACAGATCTTAGATGCTCTCTAGTACAATATTGTCATTTTTCAGTTGAAGAAACTGAGGCCATGGAGGAGTTAAGCAAGTGACTCTCTCAAGGTGACACCATAGTAAGTGATGGAGTTGGGATTTGAACCCACATCCTCTGATTCCAAATACAGTGTTCTTTCTGCTATACTACACTGCCTTATCCTCTGTTTCTGACTGTCAACATTCTCCCATTTAGTTTAAGGGCTGTCTGATAAAACAGGTCATTTTGGGTTGAAAAGATTTCCCTATACAAATGAGGTGCAAGAGGAAGAACCAACACAGAGGAATCAGACGGAGGGGAGGACTGTTAGTTCTGGGAACCTACTCTCATTGGGAATGGGTTTAAGAGGAGAAAATACACATACATTTCAAAGAGTGGAAAAGTCTTCTAAATTAAGAAAGAAATAAAACTCTAAGGAAATAGGGAGGGGGAGAGGATAAAGGAGGGATCTTTAGAGGGGAGGGTGTAGGAATAAGTTAAAAGGGGACATAGAAGGGGGTTTAGATTTAGGGGAATGAGAGGACAAGGGAGGGATTGCTGGAGTGGGGGTAGGTTAAGTGATAGGAGGATAAGGTAGCAGGTAGAAGTGAAGTAGAGGAGTTAGGAGAGAGAGGAAAAATAAAGAGATAAGCACAAACATAAAAACAAAGGTTAGGAGTAGAATCTCTTAGGTAAAGCACGTGTACACATATATGTATATAGGTGTATATATGTATAAGTATATGTATATATCAATACCTATATATAAATATATCCAATGTTCAACTGTAGCCTTGGGGTGGAGGGTAGGGGGGAGGGAAGGGGAAAAAAAACAAAATATAAAGTGTACAGCAGAGAACAAACAAAATCCTACAAGGAAGCAAAGAAAAGATAGACAGCTTTCAATATAATGAACAATATTTAATAAATAAGCTTTCTTGAAATGAAAAGTTATCACTATATAATTTGAATCCTCTCCTATGTTCTGCAGTACACATGACATTGTTTTGTTTTTTCTCATTTTATAATTAAGTTTACAATGTTTCTTTTTTCTTTTATTATTATGTATTTAGGTTTTAGCATTTGTCTAAAATTTTTTTAAAAATTAAAAAAAAACATTTTCCTACAAAAGTTCTTTCCCTCTTCCCCTCCCTCTGCCCCTCCTTCAGTAGGTTTTCTTCATGATTCAGCTAGGTAACTTTCCATAGATGTAGACCAGGGCTTCAAGGGAGATGTCTCCCCCAAAGACCACAGCCTCCCCCTTCCATTGCTCTCATCACGCCCTTAGGACAACTACACAATGGACATACCCACGTATCATCCAGGGATTTAAAGGAACTCTGTTAATACAATGTGAATGACTGGGATACTAATTGTATAGGTAAATGAGAAGTACACAGGGTCACATTACTCAGTTAGCTTTATCAATATGGTGGCATTACTCCGGGCTACTGAGGTGATTGCTTTTAGACTACATTGAGAGGAATGCCACCCAGAATTGGGGGCATGTTAGAGAGAACCCACCAGATGAGGGCTCTGAGCACAAGAATTAGAAGAATGACCCTCAGAGGGACTCCTGGAACCCTGAAGGGTGATGAGGCAGTAGCTGAGTCTCTGAGGAACCAACCTGCTAGCTTGAGGGATAGCTGGGGAATTATGCAGAGTGTGTGCTAAAGCTTGTTGAGTGACTGACTGATTGGAACACCCATCAGCACTTTCCTTGGTTGTTCCTTCTTCTGGAGTGTACCCGAGGTAGACTGTCACCAGGTTTATGGGGGATGGTCACCATCCTCCTAGATGGCACCTCTGCCTAGGTCTGCTCCCTCCCTCCACATCTGTGCTGTGTTGCTCAAGAGAGTCACTGCTGCTGCAAAGACCAAAGAATGTAACAAAACAATAACCCACTTGTACTTATTAGGCCTCAAAGGTTTACCAAGCTCACTATACACATTTTTGTTTGACCCTCACAATATCCCAGTGAGAGAGGTGCTCTTCTGTCCATTCTACATATAATGAAACTGAGGGTCAGAGAGGTTAAATCACTTTGCCAGGATCACACACCTAAGATATCTTGGGCAGGAGATGACTTCAGGTCTTCCTGGCTGCCAGCCTTGCCGTCCATCTGCTCCATCATGACGTCTCCATTCCCAGAACAGCGGATGCTCCCATTGACCCTGCCCACGTGGACAGTTGATCTCCCCCTAGATGGCCTCATGGCAGCCACATTCTCTGCCAAATCCTGTCATAGACAGATGAGGGCAAGATCGGCTTCACTGGCCATGGAAACATTTTGTCTATATTACTAAAAACTTTTGTAAGTGCATAGTATTATTAATCAAGGCCTGATGTTACTGACTGAGCTCAAGGGGAAATGAAACAGCCAGTTATTTACAAGGTCCTCCTTTAAATTACCATAAAGCCCCCTACTCACATGAAACACAAGCCATTCTCTTTAAATTGTCACAGGGAGCAGGATTCTACCCATAATTTACTTGATATGGAGGGAACTTTTACTAGAGGAAATTCCTTCCACATATGCAGGCTAGCACCTTCTCTGTAGCTGACCGTCTGAGCGAGTTGCCTGAACAGAGGCAAAATTTGAACCCAGGGCATCCTGACTTTGAGGCCACCTCTCTTAAATGCTAAAGAGTGTTTGTTAGTTGATGTCCCCAAGCACCACAGATCCAACTCATCCAAAAGAGAACTCTGTGTTTCTCCCCCCCCCCACCCAAATGCTCCCTCTGAAGCTTCCCTCTCTCTCTAGTACCTGCTCAGTGGCCAGACCTTCTTCCTCTTCTCATTGCCCCTCTGCCATTGACACATCTCTCAGAACCTTCCTTCCCTTCACTCCCACACGTGGCCTGGGGCTCAATCCTGCACCACCTCTCTCTGGGACTCAAATGGCAGCAGTCTTGTCTCTTCTCCCCCCACCCAGCCTCCACAGTAGTTGACTCATCCTTCACCTTCTCAGACTCCAGGGGCTCCCCAATACCTCAAATGCAAACTCTTCTGTCTGACTTGATTTAAAACTCTTCCCAAATGTCCCCTTCTTACATTTCTTCCTACCCTTCCAACATATCATTCTCCTGCACACCTGCTATGGGCATAGTCGCACTGGCTCACTTGCTAGAGGAACAAAGCTCCATCTCCCTCCTCCAGGTCTTTGCGTTGACTGTGCTCCATAACTGGAATGCATTCCCTTCTTGTCTCTACCTGGAAGTCCCACCTTAGACATGATGCCTTTCATGACCCCTACCACTGTTGGTCCTCTCCCCAAATCTCCTTGGATTTATCTTCTATATATTTGGGACCAAACAACAATATTTTGTATCTGTCGTTACTTAACTATGTTTCTATAAAAATGGAAAGGAAGAGTATAGCACCTACTATGTTCCACGCACAGGGCTAAGCAAGTGTTTTTTACAAATATTTTCTCATTTGAGCTTCACAACAACCCTAAGAAGCAGGTGCTGTTATCCCCATTTAACAATTGAGAAAATGGAGGCAAACAGAGGTGAAATGACTTACCCAGAGTCACACAGCTAGTGAGTATCTGAGGCTGGATTTGAACTCAGGTCTTCCAGACTCTAGGCTCAGAGCTCTGTGCACTTTGCTGTCACTTCATGAGTGCTATTAAATTAAATCCGTGCTTCCTGCTGTGCAAGGTGCTAAGGAGACAAGGACAGAAACAGAAACAATCTGGAACCCCCCTCCCCAAGGAACTTAGATTATATTTAGCAATTCTTCAGGCTCACATTTCAGGCACTCTGTAAACAGCCTCCAAAACAGGTTTCTACCCTTAGCCATTTTTTGGCTTTCATTCATCCCCCACCTCCATGAAGGAGGACATCTCCAGTGGAGAATATCACCCTCTTCCACTCCCTCTTTCAGAATTTGTCTCTTCTTTGAAGAACAAGTCCTGGAGCTTCCTCCTCCATGCAGTCTTCCTTGCTCCCCTAAGCTGACTATATCCTCTTCCTTTTCAGACATTCTTGGAAGCTTCTACATTAAGGGTCCGGAGGTCATGGAGTATGATATTCCAGAGGGCAAAGGAGATAGGACTACAACCTAAAATCACCTACTCAACAAAACTGAGCATAATCCTTCAGGGTAACAAATGGTCATTCAATGAAATAGGGGACTTTCAAGCATTCCTGTGGAAAAGACCAGAGCTGAATAGAAAATTTGACTTTCAAATACAAGACTCAAGTGACACATGGAAGAGGTAAACATGAAAGAGAAATCATAAGAGACTTATTAAGGTTGAACTGTTTACATTCCTGCAGGGAAAGATGATATTTGTAACTCATGAGTCCTTTGTCAGTATTAGGGTAGTGGGAGGGGAAAAAATTATATGCATGTATAGACAGATAGATAGAGGGCAGAAGGCGAATTAAAGATGCAGGGGTGATATCGGAAAAATAAAATTAAGGGGTGAGAAAGGATTATACTGGGAAAAGCAGAAAGGGAGAAGTAGAATGAGGTAAAATATCTCACATGAAACAGACAAGAAAAGTCTTTTATAGTGAAGGGGAAATGGGGGAAGGTGAGAGGGAATGAGTGAATCTTATTCTCATAGGATTTGGCTTAAGGAGGGAATAACTTACACAATGGGATATGGAAATCTATCTTACCTTACAGAAAAATAAGGGGTGAGGGGGACAGGAGAGCAGGGGGTTGATACAAGGGAGGGCAGATTGGGGGAGGGGATAACCAAAAGCAAATACTTCTGAGAAGGGACATGGGGGGTTGGATAAGATGAAGGGAAATATACTTAGTTTTTCACAACAGGACTACTATGGAAGTGTTTTGCATGACTACACATCTATAACCTGTATCGAGATGCTTGCCTTTTCAATGAGGGTGAGTGGGGAGGGAGGAAGGGAGAAAATTTGTGACCCAAACTTTTAAAAACACTTGTTAACAAGAAAAAGAAAAAGACATTCCTGGAGCCCCTCCTCTACCTGTCCCTCCCTATGCATGCATCCCCATTCCCACAGGAGAGAGGAAGATCAGGACAGGTCTTGTCTTGCATCTGTATCCACAGAACAGCAAAAGTTTGTGTGTTCTAGGTGCTTCATAAATGTCTGTTGTTTGATCTTCACAGATCTGAAATCACTGGCCTTGCCAAGAGTGAAGGCAAATCTGAGACCCTCTGATAAGAGGGTCTGACCGCCATTTTAAACACATGGAGTCAATGCTGAGATAATTGAACCTTCCTCTGAGCAGCCCTGAACTGACATTTGTAATTTACCATTACATGCCCCTGAGGTCATAGGGAAGAAATGCTGAGTTAAGTGTCCAGAGAGTGTGATCATAGGTCAGTCACATCCTCAGTAAGTCTCAGTTTTCTCATTTGTAAAATGGAGATGACAACTGTCTCTCCAGCAAGTCTGACATATGGAGGATCAGTTCCACAGAGCAGGGGTTGCACTTATCTTGGACAAGACTTAGAGTTGGTCTGTCCCAGGAGTACCCAGTTTAGCTTGGAATGATGCTGCTAGGGGGTAGAGGAAGAAGAGAGGGATTCTCCACAAGTTCTAGAGCATTCTATCTCTCTCTCCTGGCCTCAATTATGTCTGAAAAGAATTTTCATCCTCTGTGAAAAAAGGAAAAGGGGGCCAATTCAACTTGAAAAAAATATTAAATATTCTCCAGGTATCAAGGAGCATGGCATGGCTCACAGAAAGCATGAGATTCACATGCGGCTGACTGACATTTAATAGCTGTGCACTCAATGCAGCTTCGGAGGCCAAGATACAACCATGCAAGGATACTCTCAAGGTCTCCCTGAAGAACTTTGGAATTCATTGCATGATCTAGGAGACACTGGCACAGGACTGCCCAGCGTGGCATGCCCTCATCAGAGAAGGTGCTGTGCTCTATGAGCAAAGCAGAACCCAAGCACCTCAAAAGAAACAAGATGTGCAGATTTAGAGAATCCAACCCAAGTGTTCACATGGATATTTGTGCCTGACCTGTGTTAGAGCATTCCACGCTTGTATTTATCTAATCAGCCACAGCTAGATGCATTATAACTTGACTCTAACATAGTGATGTCATTTCTGTCCTCTTTGAGAATGGACAACAATCATAGGCAAGTCACTTAGCCTCTCTAAGCCTCAGTTTTCTCCTCTGTAAAATGGGTATACTACCCATCATAGGTACATGACAGGGTTACTGTGAAGGTCAGATGAGATCATATACGAAGTGCTTTAACATATAAATGTCATTATCATTATTATTACCCTTTGCTGAGGACTGCCATTTTAGAAAGAGACAACTGCCTTACCAAAGGGACCAAGTTTTAGTTCTTCCTTCTGTAGAAGTTTGTTTCTCCTCCTAAGGATCCTATCCTCACTGATAGCCCTGTTGTTCATGCCTTGGGAGTGATAGTAAGTCAGATTCCCAGGAATTCTAGATAAGTCAAGGTCCATCTCAGCATTGTTGGTAAATTCATTGCAGTCCCTTGTATGGACTGGATAAAACATGTCAGAGCCACGTTTCCATCTGGAAAATGAGACATTATTTTCAGTGGCCCTGGAAAGTCGATGCCTGATTACATATTGATTTACAATATCAAAGATGATAAAAGTTGGAGCCTTTTAGGCTTCCCTCCTTCCAAGAAGGAAAATGTCAGGTGGGCCCAGAGGTTCTGGAATTCCTCTAAAAAAAATCTAGACTGGAATTGCAACACACCCATGCTTGGCCCAAGAACTCCAAGGGATTCTGTGCCTGCCAAAGGGAAGAAGGAGTTGGAGACTGGGCCTCCATCCATAGATCCTTTGGCTGAGGGCTAGAGTCATTATCAAACCAAAGCAATTAAAACAATTAAATCATTTTGGGGGTGTAGACATTGCCTTATTTTGCAACAGCAAATAATATTTCCAAATCACTCCAAAATCTTTCCTGAGTATTTTGCTTTTCATTGTTATGTACATGTGTCCTATTTGCCAGTAGGTGGCCCCAGTGCTACACCTGGAGTCAGGAAGCTCTGAGTTTAAATCTGACCTTGGACACTTAGCAGCTGTGTGACCCTGGCAAAATCACTTAACCTCCATTTGCCTCAGGTCCTTCAACTTTAAAATTGGCATCATAAGAGCACTTTCTTTACAGGGTTGTTGTAAAGATCAAAAGAGATACTATTTGTAAATCACTTAGCACAGTGTTTGACACAGAGTAGGTACTTGATAAATGCTTGTTCCTTCCCACTCACCATTTTGTCCAGACCTGTAATTTCAGTCTTACAGCAAGCTCTCAGTATGGAAACTCCCTTCCGCTATACCGATCAGTCACTTGCCTATGTCTTACAGCCTTAGAGAACAATGAGAGAACTGCCGCTGTGAGATGTTAGGTGCCTGATGACCACACAGCACCCCTGTGGCAAACGTGGTCTTCCTGACTCCTGGGTCAGTTACAAGGAGGTCAAAGACAGAAAGACCATGGGATCATAGACCTGGCTCTGAAAGAGCCTTTGAAATTGTCTAGTCCAACTCCATTATTCTATATGCATCTGAGGCATACCAAATTTAATGATGAAAAGGATGAGGGGAAAAGCTTTTGTGTAAAGAGATTCATATTATCAAAAGATGTAAGATATTTCTAGCTACACGTAAACATTTTGATACCCAGTACTAGTAGAAAAAAGAACTGTGTTTTAATAAACACTGCTAAAATATGGGTATGAAGAAACCCAGCTTTCAGGTGAGATTTGGACAGTTGTGCAAAGAAGGTGATTGGAAGACCTTGATCTCTTTGTCAATAAGGTGGAATGATGGATAGCCTTGTATGAGCTGATGCAGAGTGAAGTGAGCAGGACCAGGAGGACAGTTTATACAATATCAACAATAGTGTAAAGACAACAGCTTTGAAAGACTTAAAAATTTTAATGAACACAGTTCCCAACCAGGCTTCCAGGAGACTCATGATGAAACATGCTACTTGCTTCCTGACAAAGAGGTGGTTAGCAGATGTGTGTAGACATATATACATATATGTATATGAAATTATATATGTACATATAGAAAAGCAAGGTGTTCCAAAAAGACTAAGATATTTTGGACCCCATATCTATATCTATAAATCATCTATCTCTCAGTCTGTATATAACTGTATCTATATAGCTATGCATAATGTGTATATATGTATATGTGCATAGGTATATATATATACACAAATATATTTATCTGTATGTATCACAAAATGCATCTCCCTATTTTATGGCTCAACCAATGTTTATTCTCAGAGAGTCATTGAATAGAGTTGCTTCTAATGTAACAACTTCCAAGGAATTTTAAATAATCTTGATATATGAATGGGACAAAACTTATTGTAAAATAACCTGCAAGGCAGTGTCAAATGCTTTTCTTTTTCTTACTCAATATACAACAAGCACAGTGAAATCTTATATTTTCTGCTTCTTTCTGTCAATTATAAAATAGTAAAAATGTGGTCCATTGTTGAATATCACTTGCAAAAGAATTCCAGCCCTCCTAATACTGTCATCAAAAATGCCCCAATTCATAGATAGATAACATTCCAACATATTCAGTAGAGAGGGCCATTTTTAGAAGCAATAAGGTCCAAGATTTTTTCTGTTCCTAACCCTAAACCTCACTCTGATACTTTATACACTGGTCCTTCAGCACCAGTGTTTTTTCCTCTGTCCCTACACTAGCTGCTCTTCCTGCCTTTGCTTTCTTAAATGTCATTTTTACTTCCTCTAAAAGCATCTCAGAGACTCGTATGTGAGGGTCCAATTATGGTATATCCACTCTCCCTGATGGAGAAAATAGTTCATTGTAATTTTTTTTTACAATTCTTTTCTATTTTTCTGCTTTTTCTACTCCTCTTTCCATTTTCATTCCTGAATGCCTTTGGAATGATTAGTTGACTATTTTGTCAAACTTTTTAAAGACCAGTTTTACCTTCCAATACCCTTTTCTGCTCTATGAGACTAGGTTGCTCATAATCATCTATCATCTTTCTTGGTGAAATTTCACAGAAATATTTATATCATAACCCAGTATTGCCTTTAGCAGCCATCCCTCCCTGTTCAGCATGTAAGTAAAAAGTTTGCTGACTCTTTTAATCTCCTTGTAGCAGCTTATTTACATTAGTTAGCTTTTGGATGAAATTATTGTAGTCAACTTCGATGTCATTTCTGTTTTCCATTTCCAATTTTTATTTTTAGTAGTTTGTTTAAATAATTTGGGGTTAAATCTTAATCAAATGCCATATCTTTTCACATATTACTCTTTTTTCTTGTTGTTTATTGTAAATTATGATGCTCTCTGTCTGATTCGATCCACACAACAACCCTGAAAGATAGGTGTATTGTTCTCCCCATTTTACAGTTGAGGAAATTGAGGCAGACAGAAGTTAAGTGATTTGTCACATAGCTAGCAAGTGACTGAGGCTTGATTTGAACTCAGGTCTTCCTGATTTCAGGCCCAGTGTTTCATACATTGCACCATCTACCTGCTGCTAAGGCTGGAAACATAAGTTGAAGCTAGATTGTGAAAGTCTTTAAATGCTAAATAGAGGAGTTTGTATTTAACCCTAGAAGCAATGTGGAATGACTGGGCTTTATGCAGGACAGTGCACAAAGAGTTGGAAAAAGAATGAGATTATCACTGGCAAAACTGGACAAATCCCTCTCATCAGGTGCTAATTCCTCCATGATTCCTTTCCTGAAGCCTCCAAGGAGTTAGCATTCTTGACCTTTTGAGACTACTTTGCATCATTTTACATTTGCTTCTCTGTCCAATGGAGGGGACTGGCCAGTGAGAACCCAATCCTTAGAACATTCCAATGTATGTCTGACACCAATGAAAATGGATGACTGGTGAGCCCCCTGCTGCATGGTGTACTGTTTGGGGGCCTTTTCCTCCCAATTTCAAGCACACATGTATGTCCTATGGCAGCTTCCCATCAGTTTTTAACTGGTTGCTGATCTGGCATTGAGTGTGTGATACAAAAGGCATAATCAGGCAAAATAACACTCTTCTTTGGTGACTTTCAAGGGGAAGAGAAAGAACAAATGTCAGGAATTTTCAGGTGTGGAAAGATGCAGTAGCAGAGGCATCATAAGACTACCGCTTCTCTTTACAACTGGGCTGCCATGTGGCCATAAACACATGGCACCATTGTTTCTGTCTCTGTTTTATTTATTCATTCTTGATCTTAGATGACAATATGGGAGACAGAGTGGACCAGGTCATGACCTGGTGAATGTCAAAAGGTAGAAAGAACCATCATAGCTCCAATAGGAGCTCTGCTAGGAATTCCTAGCAGAATTGAGATGACCTCCAATATTCCCTCCAATGATAACCCAGTCCTTATAACATGCCAAACTATGCCTAACACCAGTGAAAATAGATGGCTGGTGAGCCCACCACTGGATGGTGCAGATTGGTCCCTGATCCCTTGAGCTGGTGAAGGTTGGAACTGAATAGCCAAAATTCATTTCCTTTTCTCAATGGAAATGAAAATGTTCCCTGAGATAGTAAATGATCCTGTCTCCATTCAACTTATAAGACCAAGGGTACTGTCATTTTCATTCTGCCAGTGACTTAAATGACCAGATCAAAATGCAATAGCAATAAACACATAGGATTCTCTTTGACCTTGTGCTGAGCTGTTTTGAGATGAATGTAAGATCCTATGACCTCACCTTAATTTTCTAGCCCAGTATTGTTTCATGGCTCCCGAGCATGACTGAAGGCTAGTTCAGCCAGAAGTCCATGATTACGTTCAGCCCCTTTCAGAGCACCTCTTTGGGCAGACCATCTCACCACATGGTGTTGCAAACATGTAATCTTAGCCAAAGTTCCTTGCCTTTGTGTATCTTCCTGTTTACATTCTAGCCCTCGGGAATGACCCTACAATTTAAAAATAAGGGAGGGGTATGTTCCTAGGATCCTAGTGAATTTAAGGCTAGAAGTAATTTAGAGAGCATCTAACTCAACCACTTCATTTTACAGATGATGAAATACTTGCCAAGTCTAACCAGTGTATGAGCCACCATGGTCAGAACCAGACCACAAAGCAAGGCAGTGAGCACTCGTATCCACCACCCCCAAGAGGGAATAGAGGAAAGGGTGCAGCCAGAAGAGGCCAAATGGTCCCTGAGGAGCTGCTAGAGGATGAAAATTCCTTTGGGTCTAGATGTTGGAGTCTCCCTAAATTTCCCATTTTGATCCACAGAGTTCTTTGTAACCCAGACCTTTAGGCTTGAATAGAGTCTGACATATCATAATGGAATGGTGATGATGGTGATGATGATGATAATGATAAGAGGGCTTGGGATTGGACCTGTGATTTCTCTAAGAAGGAGAACTCCTGGATGATGGATGGAACTCCTGGATGGTGGATGGAACTCCACCAATTCAAGTCAGCACTTTCTTCATGGACCAAGGTCACCCAATCAGAATGTGTCCAGAGCTTGATACTAAGTCCCAGTTCCCCTCTGATGACCCACAGACCTTCTTCTCTGGTGTTCCAAAAGTGCCAGTCCCTACTTTGAAAATGCTGCTATGTTCAACGTGTGAAACAGACATTTTGTTTAAATTTTTACATTTAATGAAGCATTACATTCATTACAATACTGGTACATAGACTACAAGCAACCAAATATACACATCACTGTTGAACCTTTTCAACATGTCAGCCAGAACAGAGAACACAAAATACATTAATTCACACGATAAAGTCCAAGGCAGCACATGCATTTAGCACACCATTACAATGGCGGAGTGAGCAGATGGTCACTTTCAAGTGTCCCACATTGCTTGGCAGCTGTTACCTTGAACTGTGACACCCAAATGATGGATTAAGCAATGATATGCAGCATATTTACATCCTTCCCATCCAGTCCCCTAAGAGGAAGCAGAAATGATGTGGCAGACAAAGTCATCAACAGATTTTACCAAGAGCAATTCTGTCCTTACCAAAAGCAGGCCCTCCCTTGGGGTTCTAACCTAGGGAAGTCACACTTGAAAATACAGGCACCAGGCAAGACTGCTTACTACATTGCACAGAGAGGTAACATAAGCTTTAGGCATGTTCCATTTGCCATATTTACACTGACTATGAGAAGATGTAACTTTCTACCTACAATCAAGCTCATTTTTCAGGTTTTCTTCCACCCAAAAGTGGATAGTGGGGTCAACATGGTCTGCACTTGCCATCAGATTCGAGATTGAATATGTGGGGGGCTCAGGTTAGTCATGGAAATCTGCACAAGGTCTTTGTCCTCAACAAGTGCAAGATCCAACACTGAAAATGCCTCACAGCTGAGAAATTGCATGGACAATTTATGGGCCCCCAAAGCTCAGATTTCTAAGTCACTCCCTTAGCACAATTGGGATCAAATCCTTATCATCTGGTCTTCTTAGCCACAACCACCTAGATATCACCAGCTTCCACAGGGAGAAAGGAACCATCAGCAGCTCTGATGCCCACTCAGGTGATGCTTCTAAAGGAACTCAACATGACTCCACTAGATAATGTTGGGAAGGGGGAAAAATCTAGCCTGGGACTCATGGGACTCTTCTGAAGCTTTGCTTTGCTACTTAACACAGTCAGTCATTGAACCTCTCTAGCCCTGAGTTCCTCATCTGTAAAATGAGGGGGTTAAACTTGACAGGCTCTGAGGTCCCACATTTCCCTATGCTTTCAATGAAGTTAATTATTATTCAATTACATTGGTGAGCCCTGCATGGACAGGGCTGAAATTCTGAAGGGTGGCCATTAATGGGGCCGCTCCTTCAATTTTAGTTTCCCTGGATAAGACTGATGTCTCCAACATCATTCAGGTGAAAAGGTCCTCTTTGGTGATTCCCCTAGTGAAAGCCCACCAACTCTCATCTCCTGACTTGACCATTTCCAGGAACTGTGATGTCCTCCATGTGAATAGTCCATCCACTGATACAGATCACATTTAGGTGGTGGCCTTGGAGGGCTGCAACCAACCAGCTCTGGTGGTCTAGAGGCTTTGCCAAAGAAATCTAAATTGATGAGGGTTCAGAATAAAGGCTACCTCCTACAAGATATGCAAATTTCCCAATGCACCCCATTGTTCGTGCTACTCATAATGACTTTGTAGACGTTTTGGGTTCAGTCAGCTGTATACATGTTGTGCCCATGCCCATCCCCACCCCCACCACCTTGAAAGCAGGGACTGTTCTTGTTTTGTGTCTATCCTCAGTGCCCAGCACAGTATCTGGCACATAGTAGGTCCTCAATAAAGTTCTACAGAATGGATTT
Source organism: Vombatus ursinus (assembly GCF_900497805.2). NCBI lineage: Eukaryota > Metazoa > Chordata > Mammalia > Diprotodontia > Vombatidae > Vombatus > Vombatus ursinus. The sequence goes on from NW_020954582.1 coordinate 30,621, forward strand.
GAATTGGATACAACTTTGGTGCCTACTTCTTAGATTGATAATCTCCATAAGCCCCATCCAGGGCTTTATACATTGACCATTAAGAAATGTATAGACTGGCTACACACACACAAAGGTCATGAATCCTGAGTGTACCTCAGAATAGGAAATTAATGAGCTGGGCCAGAAGTGCCTTGGACTGCCTGGAGGTCTCCAAACCAAGGATCTCTGGCCACTTGCCAGCTAAGCTCTACTGGGGATTCTTTTCAGGTTTGGGTCAGACAAGATGGCCCCTTCCCACTTCCCATTCTATGGTTCTGTGATGTGGCCTAGGATGCCTCTAAAATCACTGAGAGATCAGACCAGAAACATACAGCAATATCAACCCACTGAGTGGGCCTCATGGGCCTCATGACAGAGCTGGGTACCAGCCAGTCAGAAACCAGAGCCATGTGGATTCCCCAGGCCACCTTTCACATTTACTTCGGTGTGGTCCTAGGTAAGTCAATAGGCTCCCTTGACCTCAGTTCCCTTATCTGTATAATGATGACATCTGAGCCCCCCTCCAGTTCAGCTCTAGATAGGGTGTCTAAGTGCTCATTTGGGGACTCCTTGGTCAACCTTGGAGAATGCACCTAGTCATCAATACAGTTGGCCACAAAGTTGACCTCAGTCTATGGCCCTCATGTCATTTTATCACACACTTTGCCTTGAGGCTGTGTCTACATAAAGCAAAGCAGAGATTTGCAATTATCCAGTTAATTCAATGACTATATACAACAACATCAGCTATGACAGCCCCAGCCCTCAAACCTGTAGGCTGTAATTATCGAGTTAACAGGATAATGGCCTCAGCCCCATCTCATCTTTACTGTGCCTCTACGGGTTCATTGCCCCACAGGGGTGGGTGGCTGTGAGCTTGTTTTCTCAGTAGTGGGACTCTCTGAAATGGCTGCAACCTTCAAGGAATTCTTAATGGAGCTGAGCTCCCAGGCATGCAAGCTGATGATGGTGCGCACTCCACAGCACCGCTGGGCAACCTTGTAGAGGTTCTTGAGGACAGCTCTCCTCAGCAAGATGTACACCCAGGGATCCAAAATCTGATTCCACGTGGCCATGCGGAGAGCAAAGAGGACCCTCTCACAGGTTTCCAGTGATTCTCCTCCATTGATTCCAGTGCTGGCCATGGTCACCTAGGAGAGAAGAGAACTTGGACGTGAGGGTGGGAGGAAAAGTGAGGTCTGGGCTGCAGATTTTGTGAACCCAGTGGAATGTTGGGCTTCTCAAGACACCTGGACATACAGAGGCAAGTCAGCAAGTATTCATTAAGTGCCTACTGTGTACCAGCTCTAGGCTAAGTGCTGGGGATACAGAGAGAAGCAGAAGACAGTCCCTGCCCTCAAGGAGCTCACACACAGGCAAAACAACATACAAACAATTCAGTACAACAAAAGATGAAATTGGAGGTGATCTCTGAGGGAAGGCATCAGCATTAAAGGAGATCAGGAACAACTTGTAGAGGATGGAATTTGAGCAGCTTGTAGCCCATTGTCCCTGGATGGGAGGTAAGTGAGAGGTAGGCACTCTGCTCTTGGAGACAGAAGGAATCTGGGTTCAGGACCTGACTCTGACTCTCACTTGTTGTGTGACCCTAGTAAAAATCCTCAGCCTCTCAAAATCTGTTTCCTCATCTTGAAGACAGGAAAAAATATCTCACTAATTACCTCTCAGGGTTGTTATGAGAAAATACTTTATAAGCCATCAAGTTCTCCATGTGCATGTATGTGTGTATATGTTTGCACACAGAGGTTCGTGTATCTGTATTTACACACTATATATATAATTATCTATGTATGCATGTGTGTGTATGACCTATGATTTCCTTGGCCCAGGGAGCCTAGTGAAGAACTTCCTCTCTCAAGGAAAATCTGCAATTTATAGTCTTGGAGACTTTGGGTGGGTTGGTGGGTGGGTGGGGGACTCTGAGGTTAAAGTGACTTTTCTATATCATACAGACATATGTGTCAAAGGGGGGACTTGAACCCAGGTCTTCCTGACCTGGGAACTGGCTTTCCATCTGCTCTCTCTGAGGTGCTGTACACATACATGTGTTATGGTTGGGGTCCAGGAATGAGTTTGTCCATGTAGGGAAATCTGCAGATAGAAACTCTCGCTGTTGATGTAAAACAGTGAGTCACCAGAAATCCTGAGCCTTAGAGCAGTCATTCTCAAACTTGCTGGTCTCAGGACCCTTTACACTCTTAAAAAATATTGAGGACCTCCCAAAGAGCTTTTGTTTATGTGGGTTATATCTATCCATGTTTGTTGTATTAGAGATTAAAATGTCTTAGTATAATTATGAAACTAGTTTTGACCTTGTGACTTACCCAGGGTCACACAGTCAAGCAATCAACAAGCTTTAATAAGCACCTATTATACACTAGGCACTGTGCTACGTACTGGGGACACATCAAAGAATGAAATAATCTCTACTCTCAAGAAATTTATATGTGTGTATAAAATGTAGAAGTGCACATGTGTACATATACATATATGTATATATACATGTATGTGTATACATGCATGTGTGTGTGTTTATATATCAGAGGCAGAATCTGAACCTAGGTCCCCTGATTCTACAGTTCGTTCTTTAAATGTCCTAAGTACAAGAGAGAGATAATTTACAAAAACATGAAGCAGCGTAACCAGGTATATTTTCAAAGCATGAACTGTGGGATGCCAGACCTCAGGACCAGTCACTTACTTCACTGAGACTTCAGAGCAGAACAAGTCCAATAGAGCACCTCCTGGCAAAGAGAATTTGGGTTTTTCACCGGGAGGATGGAAACCCAAAGCAGTAGAAGGATTCACACACAGCTAGCAACAGAATTCAAAGCAGAAACTGATGGGTGTGTGGTCTAGTCTTGTGTTCTGGCACCATCTTTTTGACAAATAAGTGTTTCTTAACTGAAATGATGCCAACCTATTCCTGACACTTTCCCTCTCATTCTCTCTCACCCTTCACCTTTAATCTGAGACTGAGATTCTAAGGAAGGAATGCAATGCATTTCTATGACTTTGGCCCAAACATGATTATTTTTTCAGCATTTGTTGGACTTTACCCAGCACACTAGACTTGTAAGATGCTGCCATTAGTAAGCAAAGAAAAGATCTGGTCCCAATGGCCATTTCATGTCCACTGTCATGAACAAAGAGATTGACCTTCAGAAACAGTGCCTGGGTGACCTTAGCATCAATGTGAAAGAAGGGACAAAAGTCTAATCAGTGAGAAATGGGTGAAGCTCAGATTTGGGAAAAGAAGCAGATGCACAGGAGGTAAACTAAGCATCTTCAGAAATAGATCGATGCAGAAAAGGGAAACCTTTCTCAGGTTCCTTCTAAAAATACACAATTTAAAGAACAAACAGCAGAAATGAAGGGAGAAACAGACCACCCAAACACCAGGCCAAGCCCACCCAGCACACAAACAGAACCTAGCCTAGAAGAAACAAGAGTAGAATGTTGCTTAACTTCACTAATGGCACATTTAGATGGTGATACTTTTGATATGAAGACAGAGAAATAAGATGTTCATTTTATTCGTTATGGATATTTCTAATGGAAAGCAGTATGATGTCCAGGTAGACCTGGGTTCATTTAACCTCTCTGATCCTCAGTTTCCCCATCTCTGAAATAAGAGTAATCATAATACCTACCTCCCAAGCTTGTTGTGAGGATCAAATGAGACTGGACAAATGGATAGATGGATGGAGAAAAACAGAAAAAAGAAAGACACAGTTATAGGGTTAGAAGCAAGATTAGAAGCAGATTATGCAGATATAGCCTAAATATAGATATAGATACACGTGCTCTTTATATACCTTAAGGAAGCACCATTTAAATCACAGAGAGCCAGAACTGAAGAGCAGCCATCTAGTCAGAGCCATACATGAAGGGATACCCACCATAATGTACCTGACAAGTGGTCATCAGCCCATTCCACCTAGGACAACCATAATCATTAGGAAATGTTTCCTAACATTGAGCTTAAACTGGAGCCTCTTTGCGGCTACCCCAATCCACAGACATTGCTCCTTGTTCTGCTGTTGGGGGCTAAACAGAATAAGCCCAATCCCTTCTCCACAGAGAGGGCCTTCAAACACTTGGGACTCAAAACACACCATTACTAAGGAGTCAGCAGGATTCAGTGAGAAGAAAACCGACTAGAGTCAGAGGCCTCAGATTCAGAGAGTCCTTCTGCCACCTGCTGCCTGTGTGACCTTGGATAAGTCATTCAATGTAAGTGGGTTGAAGAGACAGCCTCTGAGTCCTGCCAGCTCTAAAATGGGAATGATAATGGCCTCCACATTCCAGAGTTGTGGTCAGTACCCAATGAGATGTTAGATGTCTAGCCCTGGGAAACCTGGGAATGCTATGTAAATGTTTATCACTCAACAAACATTCACTGAGTACTTTCCATATATGTACATGGACCTAATCACTAAGGATACCAATACAGGAAAAAAGAGCCCACGCTCTATTGGGAGACTCCACATGCAAACAGCCAGATTCATAAATGATACATAGACAGTATAAATGGGAAGTAGCCACACCCATCACTTTGGTGAATGTGACAGAGAAGGAAAATGTTAAATGCCAGTGGGGATGTGGGAAAACTGAGACACTAATACACTGTTGGTGGAGTCGTGAACTGATCCAGGCATTCTGGAGAGCAATTTGGAACTATTCTCAAAGGGCTATAAAGCTGTGCATACCCTTTGATCCTGCAATACCACTGCTAGGTCTGTATCCTAAAGAGATCAAAAAAAAGAGAAAAGAACCTACTTGTACAAAAATATTTAGAGTAGCTCTTTTTGTAGGGGCAAAGAATTAGAAATTGAGGGGATGGTCATCAGTTGGGGAATGGCTGAACAAGTTGTGGTATAGGATTGTAATGGATACTATTGTGCTATAAGAAATGACAAACAGGATGATTTCAGAAAAACCTAGAAAGACTTACATGAACTGATGCAAAGTGAAGTGTGCAGAACCAGGAGAACAGTGTACACACTAACAGCAATACTATATGATGAAGAACTATAAATGACTTCATTATTCATAGCAATACAATGATTCAAGACAATCCCAAAGGACTCATGATGAAAAGTGCCATCTGCTTCCAGAGAAAAAATTGATGTCAGCTGAATACAGACTAAAGCATACTATTTTTCTTTCTTTCTTCCTTTCTTTCTTTCTCTTTTGAGTATTCTTGCACAAAATGTTTTGCATGATTGCACATATATAACCTATATCTTCCCTCAGTTTCTCAGAAACTTCCCTCAGTTTCCCAGAGAGGGTAGGAACCCCAAAGCTCTAGCCATGAAGGGTCCTTGATCCTCTGTGCCCCAAGCATACTCCAGAAACAAAAGCATGTCTTTGAGACCCCAGCATTCTTCCGATGGTGCCCTAAGGCCATCAGACCTGGAATACCCCAATCCCAATGAACCATCCAAAGGGTGATAGAGAGAGTGTACCGAGGCTGTAATGTGTTCTCACCCACAAGCCTTTGTTCTAAGCCCACTTTGTGCCAGACATCAGTGTGGGCATTATGTTATCAGATTGCTCAGAACATCTCGCCTTTACCTTGTAAGTTAAAGTTGGTAAAGGGCTTTCTTTACATACATCATTTCCACGAACCCTCTAAGGTCAATAGCCCTGTGTTGTCATCACTCTCATTTTACAGATGAGGAAACCGAGGCTTAGAAAATTTAAGTTATGACCCTGTATCCAGGGCCACAAGGATACATTTCTGTAATGAGTCAGTGCACTGGGGTAGAAAGAACACTGAATGTGAAATCAAAGGATCTGAGTTCAAATTCTAACTCTCCCATTTATTAATTGTGTGACTTTAAGCAAGTCACTTAACCTCACTTGGCTTCAATTTCCTGATCTGAAGGATACCACTGTCCTCTAGAGTCATTCAAACACATCCTCTCTCTTAGGCCCACTTGAAGGGTAGGGTTAGGGTTAAGAGGCGCACTGGCTAGAGCACTGGAGTCAAGAAGACCTGGGTTCAAATCCTGTCTCAGACACTTACTAGCTGTGTGACCTTGGGCAAGTCCATTAACTTCCTTGGGCCTCAGTTTCTTCATCTTTAAAATAGCCTCTAAGATCCCTCCCAGCTCTAAATTTTTGATCCCATGTCCTCTTCTTTACCCCATGCTCCCTCAGCTGTTCCTCACAGGACATGGTTTCAAATCCCCTCATCATCTTGGTCACCTTCCTCTGAACAAGTTCCAGAGCATGTGTCTTCCTAAAGTGTAGCACCCACTGGTGGCTGATGGGGGAGGGGCCATATACACACATGCATATAAACATACATATACACATATGCATGTGCTCATATACACGTGTTATGTATGTGCACATATACCTTCCTAAAGTATGGCATCCAAAGTCCACTCCACTGGTAGTATGACGGGGGAGAGGGATTATACATACATGCATTTATATGTGTATATGTATGTTCATGTGCCTGTGCACACATGTGTGAATAAAATTCTGGAAGTAGCCTGAAAAACCCCTCACCTCACTAAGGGTATTCATGTCTCTATAGCCCTTCAAGGTCTGCCAAGTACAACAACCTGCTTAGTAAGAAGGATGAGAATTATTATTTATTATCATTATCATTTATCATTTTTATAATGATTCCCATTTTACAGGTAAGGAAACTGAGGCCCTGAGAAAGTGACTTACACAGGGTCCCATAGTCAGTGAGTGCCTGTAGTGGTATTTGAACCCAGGTCTATCCTGACTTCAGGGTCCAGCAGCATACTTTTCACTCTGCAAAGACAACCCAATCCCAGAATCACAGGATCAAACACAGACGTCCCATAAAAACTCTCCTAAACAAGGGCCACCTTCACATCGGTCTCTGGCTTCATGCAATGCCCTTTAAGTCACCACCCTGCGGGTCCTATACCAACTATGGAGCATTCTCACTGCCAAACTCTGTCATTGAGAGCAGATGGGACATGTCCTCAGGTTCACCTCATATTACAATCTTTGGGCTTCATCCTTCCTTTCCATTTCCCCACCACCACTCAAGTTCATGTTCTTATCCCTTAATCTGTAGCAGAGATGTAGCTAGGGTGAGGTAACTAGAGCTTTGTCCAAGGGTGCCAACATACAGAGCTCTGGCAGCACTGGAAGTCCTTCTACATAAATGAGTTAACATTTAGTTATGAGGGAAGAGTTAAAATAGGTAGCCAAAAGCACATTCACTTCCTCTCTCCTTCATGGAAACATCCCAGGGGAATTCCCCCCAACAGTCACTGTCACCCAACATTCAGTGGTCTCTCCAACAGCAGCCTCCCCCAGAAATCTCAACACATCCTGGGTAATAAATCCCATATTTTATGATGCTTTCCTTGTTACACCTATAAAGGTGAGAAAAGAGAACCTAATATCTCTCATTAGGGACAGGCTACCCTAAGGTCATCCAGTAGCAGTTAAAAGCCCTTTCCAACCTCTCCCTATCCTTGCCATCTTCTGACATGTTATTTCCCCCATGTACTCTATGATCCCATGATGCCAGCCTCCTGGCTGATCCACCTCCTAACTCCAGGACTTTTCACTGGCTGTCCCTCAAGACTGGAAGGTTTCCCCCTTACCTCCCACCTCCTGGCTTTCTGGGTTCAAATCCCTGCTTCTGTTGGAGACCTTTCCAAGTGCTCCCCTCCCCTGAGGGCCTTCCCTTGGTGATATCTTCTCATACACACACACACACACACACACACACACACACACACACACACACACTGTATGTAGCTAGTTGCTGGCCTGCTGTCTATCCCACTAGAGGACAAGAGGGTCATCACCAGTCTTCCTCAACTATATCATGCCACTGGACCCGAATGTCTCTGGAGGAGAGAATGAGGCTGGTGACTTTGCACAAGGGCCCTTCATGGTCAGAGCTTTAGGGTTCCTGCCCTCTCTGGGAAACTGAGGGAAATTTCTAAGAAATTGAGGGAAGGTATAGGTTATATGTGTTCAATCATGCAAAACATTTTGTGCTAGAAAACTCAAAAGAGAAAGAAAGAAAGGAAAAAAGAAAGAGAAAAATAGTATGCTTCAGTCTGTATTCAGCCAATATGAGTTTTTTCTCTGAAAGTAAATGGCATTTTTCATCATGAGTCCTTTAAGATTGTCTTGAATCACTATATTGTTATGAATAACTAAGTCATTCATAGTTCTTCATCATACAATATTGCTGTTACTGTGTACATTGTTCGGGTTCTGCTCATGTACTTTACACAGCTCTCCCTCACTTAAATCCAATTCATTTGCAAGTCATGGCATCACCTCCCTGATGTCATGGTCCTCTTCTAGAACAAAGGACAAACAACAACATTAGAGGATAATCTCATTGAGGGCATAAATCACATTTTTACTGTTCTTGGTACCCCCCCTCCTCAGGAGGAGGTAGGAAGAAGAGGAGGAAATAAGTACTTATTAAGTACCTACTATGTGCCAGGCCTCAGGCTAAGCACTTGGCAAATATTGTCTTATTTAAGTCTCACAATAACCCTGTGAGGCAGGTGCTGTTACTATCCCTATTGTACAGTAGAGGAAACTGAGACAGAAGTTAAATGACTTGCCCAGGGTCACACTTCTAGGAAGTGTCTGAGACTGGATTTGAACTGAACTCTTCCTGACTCCAGGCCAAGAGCTCTGTGCACTGTGGCATTCTCAGCTACCTCTTGGCACAGGAGTTGGCATACAGTAGGCACTTAATAAATGCTTGCTAACCATAGGCCTTGGAATATTATATTTCAAAGAGCAAAAGAGCTGAGATTGCATCCAAGAATAACTTACCCAGCAAAGTTGATTATAATCCTGAATGGAAAAAAAATGGACATTTGATGAAGTGAAGGACTTTCCAATCTTTGTAACCAAAAAAAAAAAAGCAGAAAATGGAATATAAAAGATCCAGAAGAAATATAAGGAAAACATTAGAGACTAGCTATGAGGAACTCATTAAAATCAGACTGTTTACTCATTATGTATATGAAAATGTTCTCAGTGTTCTTAAATTCTTAAAACTGTCATCATTACTAAGGTAGTTTGAAAGAAAAGTTGAGGCTGAGTTGTGTATGATGAGGTGATTCACCCTCTTGGAAGGGTGGCTGAGGTGGGGGTGGTAGGGTTGGGGGAGAAGATAAGGTAACAGGGATAGGGTAAAAAGAGAGGCTGAGAAAGAAAATAATGAAAATAAGATGGAGGGAAATTCACAATGGAAGGGGGAGACTCAGAGTCTACTCGACTCAGAAGGAAGACACACATCCTAGCACCTTCCCTGTGCCAGGGAAACTCCTCATGTCATTTTTCATCCAAATACCAGCTCCACAAAGCCCTGTGGCTGCACAGGAGACATTGTACTCTCAAATGTCTTAAAACAACACCAGAGAAATCATTTCACTTACAATAGCATTATTTTGCCCAGAAATAAGCAAAAAGAAATAAACACCTTTGAGAAACAAAGGGGAAGAGACTTCACATTCAGGTCAATGACTTGATGAACAAATTCAGGACTAGGAGGGACTTCTCTTCTAAGACAAAACTTGGGTAGGGATCCCAGGGCTTGGTGGACTGAATTTAGTGGGTGCTGAGAGCACTTGAAGTGACAGGATCATAGATTTGAGCCAGAAAGGACCTAAGAGGACATCTAGTTCTACTCCCTCATTTTATAGATGAGGAAACTGAGACCCAGAAGATTAAGTGACTTGTCCAAGGTAAGAAATAACAGAGACAGTGTTTGACTCAGGTTGTCTGACCCCAAACCAGTTTTCTTTCAACCACAAGATGTTAGTCCTTCTGCAGATGTATGCAGTGGAGAGTAAGCCCTAAGTAGCAGGAATAATTCATTAGAACAGGAAGCTAGTGATGGGGGCATCTCTTCTCTGGCCCTACCCTGCCCAATCCCTGACTCACTTTTCAGCTCTTACACTTCTTGACCTCTCTGGAGCATCTGACACTATCAACCCCTTTCTTCTCTTACATCATTTCCTGTGGATTTTGAGGCCACAGTTCTCTTTGGTGTCTCCTACCTCTCTGACCCTTCTTCTCAGTCTCCCTTGCTGTATCAGCATCCACATCATGCTACTGCATGCTACCCCCAAGGTTCTGTCCTTGACCCTCTGCTATCTCTATGCTCTCATCTGACGATATCAGTTCTCATGGTTTAATTTTATATGCTGGGCAGCTGATTCCCATATCAATACACCTAACTCTAGTTCCCTGATCTCTAGTTCTTCTAGACCCAGCTTTCTATTTGGAGTCCCAGAATTGATAGAGGTGTGCCAAACAGAGCTCATTATCCCTTCTCTCAAAACCAGCCCTTTTCCAAGCTTCTCCATTTCCACCAAGAGTACCTCCATGCTTCCAGTCACCTGCTTCACAGGCTCAGCATCATTCTCAGCTCCTCACTCTCACTCACCTCAAATGTTGCTGCTTTTACCTGACAACATCACACATGTGTGCTCCCTTCTCTCCACCCACACAGCTTCACCTTGGTTCAGGTCCCCGGGCTATCACAATACACTGCTAATTGTTGTCCCTGGCTCCATTCTTATCCATCCTTCAGACATTTGCCAAAATGACTTTCCTGAAGCACAGGTCTGACCATGTCACTCAACAGAGTCCAGAGGCCCTCTCTGCTGTCTCCAGATTCAAATCTAAAATCTTTCCCTGGCATTTAAACCCCTTTGTGACTCAGCCTCAATCTATCTTTCCAACCTTATTATTCACCTTCATGCACTCTACAGAGTGTACTCTACAATGAATATCAGAGGTAAATTGCGACTTGACCTAAGGAAATGCTTCCTAACATTTCAAACAGTTCAGAGGTGCGATAATCTGCTGCAAGAGGGCATGGGTTCTCATCAATGGAGGTTTTGGATCACATACACACACACATGTCTACAAATGCAGATATAGATGTGTGTGCATAGATGTATATATAATACATATACATATACATACATATACATATATAATACATATACATACATCCATACACACATATTTGGGTGTATATATATATATATATAATATATATATACACATATGTGTGTGTGTTTATAGATAGATGATAGATAGATAGATAGATAGATAGATATTCACATACACATGCACACAATACCAGTAGAATGTAAGCCCTTTGAGGCTGTTTAGTTTTTGTCATTCTATCCCCAGCACCTAGGACAGGGCCTTGCCCATGGAGATGCTTGATAAACACCTCTTCAATACTAAAATACATTGGTCAGTGCAATTGTTCTTGTTTTGCTTGGGAACATGGCCCAATTCCTAAGAGCAGAGAACAGTCGGGTGGCCTGGAATCCCTGAGACTGTGTTGCCTGACACAGCTCCTACCAGGACCTAGGTGCCCTCCAAAGAGCCACACCACAGTAACTGGGCAGTGAGAAGTCTTGCCAGGGAAGCAAGAGCAATCTCCATAGGAGGATTTCCTCAATAGCACTAGGGCCCCACCCAATCTAGTCACAATGTTGGCCATCTCTCCTGTGTCTGGGAGCTGGACCACAGCCCTGGCTGGCAAGGCAGCCTGACCATGAGAATGGGCTTCTTTGAAGACCAGATCATCCACATGGGGGCAATTAAAAGAGAGGCAGATGAGTACTTGGAGTCCCTGCAGAAGCTCCATAAAATACACAATGTCACCCCTGATTGTTGTTTCTTTTCATAAAATGAGCTAAAGAGTCAAAATTGGCAGATCTTTATGGGACTTGTGACATTGAAATAAAACACCCCTAAATGAGCACCTCTTCTTTTTTGAACAAACATCCATTAAAGCAATGAGATGATGGAGTCCCTATGTTGAGCCCTAAGGAGAAAAGCTCACCCTGATCACTATGATGACAGATTACAGTCTGTTCATTCTAGAGTTGGTTCCTGACTCCACGAAGATTCCCCTATGGGACACTTAGGTTTCACTCCTAATAGGGATTAGGACATTAGTCCTAATAGTAGATGATAGGTATTCATTGGGATCTGCCACAGAATGCATTGTTCCAAAACAACAGTTGGCAGCCAGCAGGGATGTGGGGTAGGAGGAAGGGGAAAAGGTACAGAATGAAAGAAGAGATCTGGTGGTTTTAGCAGAGTCAAGTTCAATGCAACTTAACAGTACCACAGCAGTCAGACAAATGACCTGGATCTTAGACTGCGTGGAGAGGTATCACCTCCATGACTAAGAAGAGCAAAGAGGGTTCTCTGCTCTGGTCAGCCCACATTCAGAGTATGGGCTTCAATACTGAGCATCACAGTTGAGGAAAGCCATTAATAAGCTAAAAAAGTGCACAGAGGAAACACAACAAGAAGGCTAAAAGGGCTCATGTCCATGCCCTTTGGGGTCCATTGGCAGACCCAGATATGTTTAGTCTGAAGAAGAGAAGACACAAAGGTGGGGGGAGGTCTATCAGATCAAAACAGGGGTTGGATTTGTCCTATTTTACCACAGAGGGCAGAGCCAGAAACAGTGGGTGGAAGATGCACATTGAGACTCACCCAAGGAAACACTTCCCAGTCTGCCACAAGAGGGAGTGGGTTCCCAGCAATGGAGGCCATATGGCCTCTTCTGTGGCATGCTGCAAACAAGAATCACTTTTAAAGTGCGGGTTTGGATGAGATGTCCCAGGCTGTCCTTTCCAACTTGACCTTGCCACCTTAGGCAAGTCATTCACTATCTTTGAGCCTCAACTTTTTCATCTGCAAAATGGGGATAATGGTGGCTTGGGATAATAATAACTTTACAGGGTTATTAAGAGGAATTGATTATGTAAATCTCAAAGGACTCTAGAAATGTAGATATTATATAAATAGGACTTGTCATCACTATATAATATACAGTGCATATTATACCTACAGTGTATAATACACATTGTATAATAGAGTGGTGTATATTATAGTCTTTCAGAAAGTAATCACACGGTATAAGGAGTGACTTTTGTGATAGGTCAACTGATGAATATTCAAAGACTTATTTCATTTTAACTAGCATTTATCAAACACCTAAGGATTATCTTTATGTTGCCCTAACCTCTCTCCTGACCTCCAGTCTCACATTACCAACTGCCTATTAGACATTTCGAACTGGATGTCCCGTGGATATCTAAAGTTCAATACAGCCAACACAGAATTCATCTTCTCTCCTCCTACCAACTTTTCAATTCCTGTTGAGAGGACCACCAGGCTCACAACCTAAGTGTCATCCTCAACTATTAACTTGCACTCATACCACAGGTCCAAACTGCTGCCAAATTCTGTCTTGCAACACTGAACTATGGTGGTAGGCTGTGGGAGTGGAGAGAAGGACAGAAGGAAATGCATGTGAAAGATGCTGAGGAGGAAGAAATGGCAAGATTTGATAATTGACTGGAAATGTGTTGTAAGTGAGAGAGAGGAATGAAAGATAACACTAAAGTTTGCTAGCCTGATTTTTGTGATATTGAATCTGCAATTGTCAAAGGTCAAACTGACTCCCTAACTCTTGCTGCCCATTCCCTAATCCCCATCTACCTCAATCCTCCTTCCACCATGTCCAAACTCCATATCTGCCTACTCCTTCCAGTAAATCCTGCTCTAGAAACCTCACATGTCCAGTCATTTTATACCCCTGCTCTCCATGCTTCTCCATCTTCTGGTTCTCAGCGAGGTTCCGCCCCCCCCCCTTGGATGACACTGCTTTTTGGCTATCCTTTCCAGGACTGGCTGTATCTTCTCTCATTTTAGAGGATTTTCCTTCTCTCATTTAGAACAACTAGTCTGAGACTTGTTCAACTGTCTCAACTCCCATGGCCAGATACTCCACTTTGCCCTTGCTGTCACCTATAAGTGTTTTGCTTTCATAATAAGGAACTCTGAAATTTCTTGATCTGATCATAGTCTCCTCTCCTTTCATCTTTCTTTATGCCTTCCTCCTAGCCTGCCCCCTATTCCTCATCTCAGCATGATGTCAAGCTCTCCACTTTTCAGTTACTTTTCCAGATTATCACTTACTCTAGAGGCTACATTCTCCTTTCTTCAAAGTCTCAAGCCCCTAGTGAACAAATTCAACTCTACAAGCCTCTACCTTCCAGGTTTTTGTTCCCTTGATTGTATCTTGCCAAAAACCCAAACCTTAATGGAGATTTATTCTCCATCTGCTTCCTCTGCTCCAACTCATGTGCTACTGAGCTAAACTAGAAGAAGTCATACAATCAGACTGGCAAGAACATTACAAATTTGCATTATCTAATCGCAACCAGGGTAACTAGGTGGCACCATGGATAGAGTGTCAGGCCTGCAGTCCAGAGAATTTGAGTTCAAATTTGGTTTCAGACACTTACTAACTGTGTGACCCTAGGCAAGTCACTTCATCCTACTTGCCTCAGTTTAACCATCTATGAAATGAGCTGGAGAAGGAAATGGCAAACCACTCCTGTGTCTTTGCCAAGAAAACCCCAAATGGGGTCGAGGAGAGTCAGGAATGGCTGAAAAATGACTGAACATCATCATCATCATCATCATCATCATCATCTATCTCAACTAGGCCCTCACTTCAGCAAGACAATCTTTCCACTCTTCAAAAATTGCTTCTCTATTCCACTCACCATAATGGCGATTCTGAACCTCTTTTCTCCTCAAGTTTCTCATGAAATTCACCCTCTTGGCTGAGGTCTTTGCCATGTACTTTATGGAGGAAATCAAAGCCATTTTCTGAGAGCTCCCCTGGTTCTTATCCTCTTATATTATATTCCCTCCTCTCACAACTCCTTGACTTCATCCTTCATTGTTTCCTCCCTTCCTCTGCTGCTTTATGAAAATGTAGCAAAAGTCACCTCCCATACTTGATCCTATCCCCTCCTACCTTCTCCAAAGGATTTGACCTTTATTATCCTCTACTCAATCTTTTCCTATCTACTAGGTCCTTTCTAATTGCCTACAATCACACTCATGTCTCCTGCATTTCTACAAATGTTTCCTTAGTCTCTAGCCCCACCCATTACCTATCATATGAATTTCTACTCCCTTCCTCAGCCAAATGCCTTCTAAAAAGCCATATATGCTCAGTGCCTCAGATTCCTTATCTCTCATTCTCTTCTTGTGGCTCAACTGAAATTCTCCAAAATTACCCATGATGCCCTACATGCCAATCCAGATGGTCTTTTATCAATTTCTGTTCTTTTTTTTAAAAAAATCCTTTGTTTGAATCCTTCCCTAACACTAATTAGGGCTGGTAATGACCTTTTCCCCATTAGCATTCCCCTCCCCCATCCAGGCACCTCCCTAACACACCCATCATGTATAATTCTGTACTTCAGCTTTGTAAACTACATGACAGCAGAGATCCCCTTTGAACTAAACTCTGAGCTTAGCTCAGGGTGTCGTCCATAACAGACACTGAAGCTTCTTTGAGTTAGATGAAGGCCTTCCTTCCATACTCTATCATTTCATCCAAATGAATCACTTACCAAGGGCTCTTTCCTAAAGCATCCGTCAAAGGGTTTTGAAGGTTAATTTTTTTCCAGACAGACCTAAGAGGTTAGAACTAGCTGTTTTCCACTAGTTTCTTTTTTAATATTTTATTTTTTTAAGATGATGGGTTTGAGTCAGAAAGAGATGAACTTTTACTTTTTTTTCCTTTGTCATGGAAGATCTACTCCTCTAAGTAACTTATTTTCCTGTCAGGAGCTCAAGTCCTGATAAATGAAAATATTTCTGAAATTAAAATATTTAACTAACCCAAAAGTCAAACTGCAAAGCTGAAGTTGCAAAGCAAGAATTTTTTGTTACCTTTAGAGCAGAAGTCTTACTCTACTAAGGAGTAGTAATATCATCTCAACCTCCCCCCTGCCATTGGCAAAGATGACCCCAAAGGACAGATGCCAGAGGGGCTGTGGGAAAATAGGCAGATGAAGGAACTGGCATGGATTAAATGAAAAGAAAAATAAAGATAAGGAATCTGTCACTCAGGAAAGCTAAGTGACTTATCTAAGGCTACAGAGGGCTCAGACCCCAGCTCTGTCATTCAATACTATGTGGCATTGGGCCAGAAATACAGTGGAAGGAGCCTGGCTCTGAAATGAGAGGATTGGGTTGAAATTCGGCCTCTAAGATTTATTATCTAGGTGACATTTGACAGTCATCTATCAGTTTTCTTGGGTATAAAATGAGGATGTTGGAGGAGGGGGCTTCTGAGATGCCTACCAGATGCTCCCAGAGCAATGATCTCTTGGTTCTAAGGGATTTCATCCCTCTGGGCTTCAATTTCCAAAACTAGATAATGAGGGGATTATGTGTGATGACCTCTGAGCTCCTTCCCAGCTATAAGCCTAGGCATACCCTATGCATGTTATTAGGTAAATGCTATAGGTATTAATGAATCCTATTTGACCAGCGAGGACATTGAGACTCAGAAAGGATAGAATTTACCCATACTCATGTATCTAATAAGTGTTTGAACCCTGCCTGACTCCAGAGCCCCACTCTGCTCTCACCTTTGAGTCCATGCTGCTATTGAGGCTCTTGCTACATTATGCCCCAAGATCCTCCAGGCCTTTGCATCTGCCCACCATGAACTCAATGCCAATCCGGCTTTCATTTATATGTTGTCTCTCCGAGTTAAAAGGTGTACATGGAATGCCTTGATGTTCTGTTTGTATTACCAGTGCCTAGAATGTAGTAAATGCTCAATAAATGTTTTTAGCTCTTCCAATCTGGGATTCTATCCTGTCTCAATATAACCCTTTCATGACCCAAACCATTGAGCAAAAGACAGTTGCTACTTGCAAACCGTAAGGGTTTGATTGCAAAAGCCACGCACTTTTGCAAGCTATTTGGGATAGCTGTGTTATCTGTTGATAGCTGAATTTACATTTAAGAGGAAACCATTGCTCTGTCGTTAATAGTGATGGTTTTTTGTGGTAGGCTTTGTGCATGCTTCCCTTGAGTTTTAATCTAGGAAAGACAAATGACTGATAAAAGATACATAAAACCTTTCACACAAACAGCTGTTCCCCATTTTTTTGGCCCACGCAAAACCAACAAGAGGAGCTGACTTGGGAGTCAAGAAAACCCAGATTCAAGTCACATCTCTGGCACTGCCTGGCTTTGTGACCCTGAGCAAGTCACTTACGCCCTTTGCGCCCCTGTCAGCTTTCAGGGGCTCCTAGAAGGAGGCTGCTTTTACTGGAATGTGAGGAATGGGAAGGTAGACAATGTGTGAAGAGCCTGTAAATTCCAAATCGAGGCACATACACGTGATCCTGGATGTGACAGGGAAGCATTTGAGTTTAGTGAGTGCAGGGTCTTTAGGAAAAGGCAAGGATGGAATGGAGGGGGGACAGAATTGAAATGGGAAGACCCAAGTGAGAGGTGATAGGTGCCAGCATCCGAGTGGTAGCTGTGTGACAGGAGCAGAGAGGACATATCAAAGAGATGCTTGAAAGGCAGAAAGGACAAGCTCTGGCCCCAGCCTGACAATCACTGAACTCACATGAGCTGATGAAGTCACTAAGTGAGAAAGGAGAAGGGTCTGACAAAGGTAACTGAGAAGGGGCAGCCAGGTGGGTAAGAAGAAAACCTGGAGAAAGAAGTGCCTCCAAAACCTAAAGAGGGAGTGAGCGTCCAGAAGGAGAAGGTGTGAGCAGGAGGTAAGTCAAGAGCTGGGATTTGAACCCAGCTCCTTCCTAAGACTCTGACAGGTTCAGATGTAGATCTATACTAGTGAAGGGAGTTCCTCCCCAGGAGCTCCCACACTGAGGAAATGCCAGACCTGGCAAGAAGAAAAGGCAGCACACCAATGAAGACATCAGCTTGCTTTCACTCACTGATTTTTCAAAGGGTTGGGGTTAGCAGCAAAGAGACACAATCCTCGGTTTGTTTTGGACATATGGAGCATGATGACCAGTGGAACGTCCCATTCAAGATGTCCAAAAATAGAGAAAATGTATATTTTGTTAACACAAAGTTAATAAATACAAATGGATACATGGAGTCAAATTCAAGGTAGTTCCGGGAGAGAAGGTGCTAGCAGCCGGAGCAGCATCAGGGAAGGCTTGAGACACAAGACAGTACCCCAGCTGGACCTCAGAGGAAGAGAAGGTGTCAGGGTGGGGGAGGGATTGTAGGCATGGCGGTCAGCCTACACTCAAAGCACTGGAATGGGAGAGGGATTGTCATGTGTGAGAACTTGGGAGAAGGCCAGTTGGGCTGCAGTGAGGGATGGAGGGATGGAGAATGATGCCAGAAATTGAGATCATAGACAGGTTGTATAAGCTTTCAAAGACAAAAGAGTTTATAGGGAAGCAGAGGAAAATTGTTTTGGCAGCTGATGGCAGATGGACTTTGGACTTTCTCTATCATTCCACATTTTCCTCTCTTTTACATCTCTTTATCCTGCTCCCTGTCCTTCCTATGACATCCAACCCCTATATCCCTCACATCTTCCTCGGATCATCACACCTGCATTGGCTCTACTCTTCTTCCTTCCCCATCTCATCCTTTGGATAAGCCAGTCCCATTCTCCCCTCAAGGCCCCTGCCTTCTTATACTTGCCAAGCCCCAACCATAGGTGAGGGTTGCCCTCACTTATTCAGGTGCTGCTGGCCAGAGTCAGAAAAATTCATAAAACCATGCTGACCATTGAAATGTATGTTATGTAATCTCAACTAGGCCAGCACTGCAACAAGGCAATTCTTTGACGGCCATCTAATTGATTCAGCAACCCTATCAGGACCTCAACTGTTCTCAACCTTTTCATCCCTTAAGGAGCCTCCCATGACCCCCATACCCCTCACCCTCATGGCTGAGAATGGTGCCTCCAACTTCACTTAGAGTCATGGGATCGTATGGCCATAACTGGAAATGACCTCAGAAGTCGATGAGTCCAATTCACTTCGCTTGGCAGATCAGAAAACTGGGGCCCAGGCAGATGCTCACTCATGTGGCTCATTGGTCACTCGCAGTCATGTGAGCAGTGTCCGAGTTGAGACTTGACTGAGCCCCAGTCATCTGTCTCCAGAGTCAGGGCCCTTCCAACACTATTCATGTCCTTCCTTGTGACATTTCTTTGGTCGCTTTCCTGAATAATTGTTTAACTCGTATAATTTTTTTAAACTAATTTTTAAATTATTTATCTGCCGAATGAAGTTCTTCGAGGCCACAGGGTAGTGTCTTGGACATGACCTCATCACTCACTCCCCTCTTTCTTCATCTGATGCATTGTCTGGTTTCAACACGTCAAGCGTCCCTAGTGGTCCCCTAACCCTGCTTTCCTGCCTCTTTCTGGGGGTTATATTCCTCCCCATTAGGCTGTAAGTTTCTGGAGGTCAGGGATTATCTTTCTTTTTATTAATTGTATCCCCAGGGCTTAGCACAGTGCCTGGCACATAGTAGGCACTTAATAAATAGCTTATAGCCTTCTTCTTTCTAAAACTTCCTTAATATTCCCTAGCAAAATTTACACAGACATAAGTCACTTTCTCACAAATATACATGGAACGCATTTTGAGACTCCTCACTAACTAAAATTAGAAGGGGTGGGCCTTAGCTAGGCTTTGAACAGAGCCACCATTCTAGACTGCTCTTCACATTCTTGAGGTCTAATAAAAATGCCCAATGTTTTCAACCAGCACTTTTCTCTTAATTTTTATGCCCATGTGTATTTTAGGGGAAATGCACTCCACATGGCCTTGATTCATTTACACTTAAATTATTGAAATGCTGTTTTGTAACAGCTGTCTCAATGTCTAAGGCAGTTTTAGGCCTTTTTATATCTTTCTCCTTAAAAACAGGAAGAGGTCTAGTGCCAGGATTAAATGATATTAAGACACTGAGTGATTCCATTTTGGGTTATCAATCCAAGCCTGTGAATTCTGTGTGTGCTCTTGGAGGCATCTCCTCCTTAATCAAGGCATGATTTCTGGTCCAATTTCACCCCAAAGATTTATAGTGGGCCCTTATAGACCCTTCCAACTCCAGGTCTATGTTCCTATGATCCTAAAAGTATAGAACATAGTATTAAATCCAGGTGATTGCCATACATTCCACAAAGAGTCATAGGAGTTCAATGGGGCCAGCATTCTCAGATTCATCACATTTAGCATTAACATTAGGGTAGTCAGTGACTTCACCTTCTTGGGGCTCAGTTCCCTCATCGGTACAATGAGGGGGTTGGACTAGACAGATTTTGAGGTCCCTTCCAGAAACTCTAACCCTAAGAACACTTACTAACACACAACAGTCTGTCTGGGCCTTCGTGGCTGAGTCCTAGGATATTGCCCAATGCCTAGAGGTCTGCTGATTAGCTCAGGGTCACACAGATATAGATTTCTGAGGTAGGATTTGAATCCAGGACTTCCTGACTCCAATTCTAGCCCTTTGGCCATGACTGTATGTGCTCTCATCTGCCAAATGGGAATTATCATATTTATGTCAGTTGCTTCTCTGGGTTGTTACTTGTACAACCTCTAAAGGCTAGCATGGTACGGTGGTATAAGCCTGATCTTGGGTTCTATCCCCAGCTCCGCTATTGATGACCTCAATAACTATGGGCACATGATCTCACTCCAGGAGTCTCAGTTTTCACATTGGTCAAATGAGGATCTTAGAGAGGGACCTGAATAGGCCTAAAAATCCATCCTAACTCTGACCCCTGTACTAATTATAACCCAGAAGACCCACGGCATCATTTTTGGAGTTCAAACTCTGTGATGAAAAGACTAGACCAAAATGTACCTGATCTTTCATTCAAGCCACACATGCAAATGCAGCCATAAGAATTCAATGGTTCATCTGGCCCAAACCCAAAATGACAGGATCCAATTTTGCATGACCTTCAAACACTAACAATGGGATGAGCAAGTCTCTTGTCAAGGAGCAACAAGGAGTCTGCGAGTACACAGAATGATCCATATTGAAGCTCAATTTTGTCTTGTCCAAGGTATAGCAGATGAAAACGAAAGAGCCCCTGGCTTCAGAGAGTTCGCCCCTACAATGTACCTTACCCTATGTCAAGAAGACCTTAAGGGTCTCTGTAAAAACCCAAATATCTGACAATCAGCATGAGCTTTGGTCAAACCAAAGTTAGTTTTGTTCATACCAGAATCTCAAGGGCAGGTGCTTGGGTCAGAAGAGATGAAGTTTACACCCCTCTGCCAGCCACACCACCAGAAACAGTACTTACCAATGGGTTTCAATGCTATTTATGATATGATAGGTTCTGAGACTTAATGTAATTATGGTCTTACATTCTCACCCTCAAGATCACCCCCAAATAGTCACCCATAGGAGATGGAATATTGAGGTCAAGAATCTTTGAGGAGAAGGGTTGTTGGAGGGTGGGGAGTGGCTTTTGGCTTTTGCTCCAGACCTAGATGTCATCTAGGTGGAGAACTCCCTGGTACAGAAACTCCCTGCATTGATTGTCAGGATGGAATAGGAGAGGTTAAAACAGAATAATAATAGAGCGCATTTCTATAGTATCTTAAAGTTTGCAAAATGCTTTGCAAATATGATTTCATTTGATCCTCCCAACACTGGGAGGAAGGTGCTATTATTATCCCCATTTTACAGATGAAGAAACTGAGACAGACAGAGGTTAAGTGATTTGCCCAAGGTGACACAGCTAGTAACTGTCTGTGGGCTGGTTTTGAACTCAGGTCTTCTGACTACAGGTTGAGCCTGATAAGAGACTATCCACAAGGCCACTGGCTGTTATATGCTGATACAGGATTTGAACTCAGTTCTTCTAGACTCTAAGGACCACTCTCTTTCCACCATGCATTGTCAATGTTCATAGATTTTAATTTGAAGGACCAGCCAAAATTTCCAGCAATGCCATCCATCTGCAGCTCTGAGGCTCCATCTACATGAGGCTCAACATTGTTCAAAAATGCCAAATGTCATAATGATGAATTCTTGTAATAAAGTAGCCAGACTGCACCAACTGGAAATTGTGAGCCTGGGCTCACCCACTGCAACAGGCCAGAGCCCTGATCCTTTAATAAAACCAGGGCTAGTAGCGCATGAATTCACAATAAGACATCCATCTCCACACATCTGTCCTTGGCAAGAAAGAGAAACCAACATTTTACGTCCAGGGAAAATGCCACACCCACTATAAAGAATGGGAACCATAGAGAGCGAGCCAGTGTCCAAGCTGAGGAGACCTGGGCCACGTCCCACCATGAAGCTACCCTGGCTATGTGATCCTGAGTAAGTCCTTTCCCTTTTCTGAGCTCCAGATTATGCTCTGAGACCAGAATGAGCACCAACATGCATTGAGAGAGACCATTTTCTCACCCAGGGAATTATGTACATTAATGAAATCACAAGTCAGGCCCTGATCTGACAGGAATCTACAGGCCTTTCCTGTTTCCTGTAATTCAAGAGTCTGTGAACTGGTGGTTTGTTTGTTTGTTTGTTTGTTTGATAACTGTTTCAACAGAATTGATTTCCTTTATAACCCTATTTGTTTTAGTGGACATATTTAAGAAGTATTATCCTTAGGAGGTGGGGAGGGGGAAGGGTGAGGCTCCACCATGATGCACCAAATGGCCAAGAGCCCCTGCTTTGTCCAGTTGCGAGTGACTCCTTCCACTTTAGACATTCCCCATTTTGTGAGGGTGTTTGGGGCATTTCTTGTTCCCCCTGTAGCAGGCAAGCTCCTTGAGAACACAACCTATTATTTTTGAGTGTTCTTGCAGGGCCTAGCATAGTGCCTGGCACATAGTAGAAGTTTAATAAATACTTGTCAGATTGAATGGAGCTGTATCCTATCCCTTCTGACTTGAGAAAGAAAACAAGGTGCCAGCTCTGGCCTCACTCACCATTATGCACATAAGACTTTGGTTCACGAGCTGGTAAGACCTTGTCTCATCCTTTGACATTTATTTCTAGGATTCCAGTGACACTTAGCCTGTCTGAGCTTGTGCACTGAGTGCTGCCATTAGCCAAAGTCATCAAGTCCACCCTATGCTGTGCATGCAGGCCAGATATGATAGATACACGGAAAGCATGCACAGAATGTTTGGTTTGAATCTCCAGTAAATGTCTTGTTGATATTTTTTTCTCTTATCATAGAAACATCATAAGAATGATTTTAAGATTTGTTTATACAGAGAAAAGCAAATCTGTAATTGTTGTTCAAACAACAGACTCTTGTTACCGAAGTAAATCCTTGAGTAATGAAGACCAGTTTGTCTCATAGGCTCCAATGAAGTGATCTGACTGAGTGAAGGTAGCCAAAGGAGGCACGTGGAAAACTGCTAAATTCAGTTAAGGTAAGGCACAAGAAGCAAGTATTTATTTAAGAATTGAATAAGCATTTATTAAACACTTCCTTTGGGGCAGGCATACAAAGACCAAAGAAAGAATACGCTCTGTGCCCCAAGATGCACACATTCTGAAGGAGGTAGCCTGAGTTAGTGGATGTGGCACCAGCTTTGAGGTCAAGGACAGGGTTAGAGCTTAGACCTGTGATGTCATTGATCCCCAGTGAGAAAAGTCCCTCTCCCGACACTGGTGGGCATCTTCTCTGAAACACAGAGTTCTAGAGAGCTGTCTAGAATGTGAAGAGCTTAAGTAATTTGTCCAGGCTCACACAGGTCTTTCCAGATCATGGATCTGTTTTCTAGCCACTATACTCCACTGCCTCAGCCATTTGATTTCAAATCCCCTCAGAGACAACCTAGCTACATGACTCTGGCTAAGTCATGGTTAATGTCACAAGACAACTCTACAAGATGATTAATTAAAAATGAGTGGCAATTTAATGAGTTGCTGGTACCTCAGATTAATTAAAAATGAGGGCTGTACCAACAGAAGGAACTTCTGCCCTGCCTGAAAAAAGAGAGGGCTGAAAAAATGTCATATTCTCTTTTGAAAGCAGTATTATGAATTAGCTACATTTCTAAATTTCATTATTTCACCAAATGCTGTTTCTATAAAAAAAAATTTAACTATGTTCACTTAAAAATTCTACCAAGTGCTGTGGTCATTTTTATCTTGGACATAAATCAGTGACACAAGCTAAATTTTATGAAATCGAGAGTAGCACCTACTCACAGGAGCTGACAAAAAAGCAGGTGGACTTTTCAGAAATGAAGCCAGCACTTTTTGGAGTGGTAAAAAACTAGAAACAAAGTAGCTGCCCACTGAGGGGAGAATCAGGATTAGATACATTGTGGCAGAGCACCAGAACACGATATAATGTTACTGCCCTCTAAGAAACGAGGAATATGAAGAACGGAGGAAAGTTTGGGATAACTTACCACACACTGATGAAAAGAAACAAAAGAAACAGAACCTGGAACACAAGACACAATGACTATAACAACAGAACTAGAAAGGACTGAGCGATTGACCAAAGCACAGAGCTTCACCCTGGGGATTGAGAATGGTCCAGCCCGGCTACCTCTCTCCCGTGGCTGGAGGTCACAGCCAGACTCTGGAGAAGTGTCTGGGAGGCAAAGCCAGACTCTGGGCACCTTGGAGGTGACTTTGACTGAGTGAGCTGCTTTTTCCGTCTTCTCATTTTTGTACATTGTCACCAGGGGTGACTCTCTGGGCAGTGAGAGAAATAGAACATGGGTTATATTTGGAAATAACGGTGATGGAAAAAGAAGAGAACTCAGTGAGTATGTTTTAAGTGATAACTAAGCTAAATAATAAGCTTAGTTACAAGTCATACTTATATATTTAGTTATAAGTCAAAGTATCTACTTCTACCTCTGGTCTTTTCTTGTCAATTCACATTTACATGATCATCAGGTTTCAAAGTATGTATCTGATAGGTAGATATATGGAGAGATAGATTGATAGATAGATATAAAGATAGATGATAGAAAGTCAGACAGATAGATAGATAGATAGATAGACAGACAGATAGATAATAGGTAGGTAGAATCAGAGTTAGGGTTATAAATAGATGATAGGTTGGTGACCAACAGATATAGATGACAAATAAATTAAACAGATAGATAGACAGAAAGACAGATGGATGTGAGCTCCTTGAATACACATATTTCACTTTTGTGTGAGAGTTCCTAGCACTTTAAATGGCACTGAGTAGGTGCTTTGTAAATGCTTAGTGATTGGTTGATTGGTAAAATGCAGTCTTCTAAATCGTGTGGGTGGGCAGCAGCACACACAAAAAGAGAATCCATTAATTGACATTTAGCAAATCCTTAAGGAAAACAGTACATCGTGCCAATGTGTAAGAACCCATCCCTATGGACTCCAGGTGCAGAATGAGGCATATGTTTTCCAAAACACTGAAAATAAAGGAATAGGAATCAGAATAGGAAATCAGGTAATAAAACTATCTCTTTTTGCAGAGGTTATGATGATATACTCAGAAAATCCCAGGCTCAACTAAAAGTTATTTGAAACAATTATTAATTTTAGGAAAGTAGCAGGATATAAAGTAAATCCACATAAATCATCAGCATTCCTATATATCACAAATAAAATGCTTCAGGAAGAGATAGTAAAACATACTCCATTTAAAATAACTCTAGAAAGTATAAAATAACCTGGGAGTACACCTGCAAAAGCAAGAAACTATATGAACAAAATTATTTAAAAAAAACTTTTCATACAAATAAAATCAGATTTAAATATTTGGAGAAATGTTAAATGTTCATGGGTAGGCAGGGCCAATATAATGAAAATGGCAGTTTTACCTAAACAAATTTATGTATTCAATGCCATCCCAATTAAATTACCAAAAAAAATTTACTTAATTAGAAAAAAAATAAAATTCATTAGGAAAAACAAAAAGTCAAAAATATCAAAAGAACTCATGGGGAAAAAAGTAAAGGAAAGAGGTTAAGCAGTACCAGATTATAAACTATATTATAAGGCTATGATTATCAAAACTATCTGGTACTGGCTAAGAAGTAGATAGATCAATGAAACAGAGTAGACATACAATTTACAGCAGCAAATGACTACAGTAACTTTGTGTTTGACAGGTGTAAATACTTAAGTTTTGGAAATAAGAATTCATTGTTTGGTTAAAAAAAATTGTTGGGAAAGCTAGAAAGCAGTCTGGCAGAAATTGAACATAGACCAATATCTTACCCCATTTACCAAGATAAAGTCAAAATGAACACATGCCCTAGAGATAAAGAGAGATGTTTAAAAAAAAATAAGAATGTGGAACATACTGCTTATCAAACTTATGGATAGGTGAATAATTTATGAATAAATAAGGGATTGTTTGCTTGTAAGCAAGCAA
This sequence comes from Vombatus ursinus, assembly GCF_900497805.2. Classification (NCBI taxonomy): domain Eukaryota; kingdom Metazoa; phylum Chordata; class Mammalia; order Diprotodontia; family Vombatidae; genus Vombatus; species Vombatus ursinus. The sequence continues at coordinate 56,902 of NW_020954582.1, forward strand.
AGTGAGGTACAAAATGGATAATTTCAATTACATTAAATTTTAAAAGGTTATGTACAAATAAAACAAATGTAGCCAAGATCAGAAGGAAAGTAGAAAATTGGGTGGAAATTTTGTAGGCAGTTTCTTAGATAACGGTCTCATCAAATATATAAAGAACTTTGTCAAATCTATAATAACATGAGTCATTCCCCAAATGACAAATGGTCAAAGGATATGAACAGGAAGTTTCCAATGAAGAAATCAAAATAATTTATAGTCATATAAAAATGCTCTAAATCATTATTAATTTGAGAAATGTAAATTAAAACAACTTTGAGATATCATTTTACACCGATCAGATTGGTTAAAATAAATGAAGGGGAAAGCAACAAACGTTGGAGGGGATATGGAAAAATTGGTACAAAAATTCACTGTTAGTGGAACTGTGAACTGATCCAATCATTTTGGAGAACAATATGGAATTATTACACTCAAAGAGTTATTAAACTGTCTATACCCTTTGACCCAGCAATACCACTACTAGGTCTGTTTCCAAAGATGATTAGGGAAAAAGGAAAAGAACATATATATTCTAAAATGTTTATAGCAGCTCATTTGTGGTGGCAAAGAACTGGAAATTATAGGGATGCCCATCAATTGGAGAATGGCTGAACAAGTTGTGGTACGTGATTGTGATGTAATACTGCTGTGCTGTAAGAAATGATGAGCTCAATGAGTATAGAAAAACATAGGTAGATTTGCATGAAATAATAAAGAGTGAAGTGAGCAGAACCAAGAAAACATTATACACAATAATAACAATGATCTTTTAAAGAACAACTTTGAACAACTAAGTCATTTTGAATATTATAAATACTCAAATCAACTACAGAGGACTTATGAAAGATGCTATCCACCTCCAGAAAAAGAACTGATAACTCGAAGTGTATATAGAATGATTTTCTGTATGTATGTATATTTGTGTTCAATGGTAGCCATGGGGAGGTGGGGAGAAAGTTACATAATGACTTTAATATATATTTAAAAGGAATAGCAAGTCGTACATAGTAGATTTGTAGTTTCATGGGCAATCATCATTTTCCTCTATTCTACTATATTAAGTTCAGAGTAAAATAATTTTTAAAGGAAAGAATACCGTGCTTAGAGTCAGAAAATCCAGGCTCAAATCTTAGCTCTACCCCGTGTGAACTGGAACAAATTACTTCACCACTTTGGGCCCCATTTTCCCCCTTTGTAAAACAAAGGTCTCAAACTAGATGACTTCTATAGTTTCTCTCACCTCTAACCCCATGACCCTATGATTTGCATAATAACCAAAGGAAATCCAGTAGGCTATTATAGACGTCTTCTATATTTGCTAATAAAAATTTCATTGTATATGTTGAGGAGTAAATAAAAAAATAACAATAAGGGAATTGGTTTTCCTTGACCATACATATGTGTTACAAGGACTTTTTGTTCTTTTTTTATGGCAGAGGGTGTGGGGAGAAGAAAGAAGCCAGGGAGAGGTTGGCAAAAAGATGAAAGGAAGGAAGGAAGGGAGGGACAAGAAGTCGGAGTGAAAGCAGTGACTTGCTTGAGCTCTCCCCCAAACCCCTCCAAATACCTATGAAAAAATTGCTCTAAACAAATTCTAAAGCAGCAGAACCCGCAAAAAGACAGAGCGAAACAAATTTCCAGCCCAAAACAACCTGGATGGTTGATCAGAAAGGTATATCTCGCCCAGCTGGGAGAGGAGCACAGTTCAGTGTGGGCACGCAGGCTGCAGCGAACCTGGAGCAGGCCTCAGAGGACTGAATCACAGGCAGCTGTGGCAGTTTCCAGACTTCTCAACCCATGAACGCCAAAGATAACTCAGAAGGTCAGTGGGAAAAGTCTGTTTCTGGGGTGAGAAAGAAGCTAGGTCTTAGCCCCAGTTCCCGAGCATGGCCCAGGGCACTGGTTGCCCTCTGAGCTTCCAGCCCACAGACTGAGGGGGAATTGAGTGGCTGATCAGAGGGGGATTGCAAGGATCTCTTTGCCAGTGCTGAACCAGGAATCTCTTGCTTTGCTCATGCTTGGATCTACATCACAGTTCTGAGGGGCGGTCCAGGGACAAGGAGGAGCGTCGAGGTGGAGCTTGTAGTGGTGGTGGAGGAGAAATCCTCCTCACAGTTCCAAGACAGAAAAGAGGGCTTGTGGTCGCTCAGAGGCCAGAGCACAGGCCAGGAAAGGAGTAAACACCTTGCCCCTTATCAAACCACCTTGGAAGAACTGAAAATTCACAGGTCCCTAGAAGTATCTCTGAAAACAGCTGTACAAACCCCCTGAAGCTTGGGACAGTACATTCTCCACATTGGAAGCAGACCTCTACCTTAATAAAGAGTTTGTAACTCAAGTAATTGACTGGGATCATGAGCAAACCTTGCAAGAAGTGTCAGACCATAGAATCTTTTTTTGGTAACAAAGAAGATCAAAACATACCACCAGAAGAGGACAACAAAGTCAAAGCTCCTACATCCAAAGCCTCCGAGAAAAATAGGAATTAGTCTCAGACCTTGTAAGAGCTCAAAAAAGGATATTGAGAAGCAAGTAAGAGAAGCAGAGGAAAAACTAGGAAGAGAAATGAGAGTGATGTAAGAAAATCATGAAAAATACGTCAACAGCTTGCTAAAGGAGACCCAAAAAAATACTGAAGAAAATAACACCTTAAAAAATAGCCTAACCCAAATGGCAAAAAGAAGTCCAAAAAGCCAATGAGAAGAATGCCTTAAAAAGCAAAATTGGTCAAATGGAAAAGGAAGTCCAAAAGATTACTGAAGAAAATACTTCTTTAAAAATTAGAATAGAGCAATTGGAAGCTAGTGACTTTATCAGAAATCAAGACGCTGTAAAACAAATCCAGAAAAAAAGAAAGGAAGGAAGGGAAAAAGGAAAAAAAGGAAGAAAGAGTCCTATTTTTAATGTAGAAGAGAGAACAGAAGAAAAGCCAGAAGGAACCATGGATAAGCAGGAGAGCTTTGAAGGTTATATGAAACATATTATATGTTTCAAAAAGAAAACAAGCTGCACATCAGAGAGATTCACAGAATTTGTATTGTTCTACTCTATCTGTGGCAACACACATCTTATGTGTTGTTTATGAAGTTCCCAATAAAACATGTTTTTGAATAAACAAAGACAAGGACACAGCTCTGCCCTGCTGGGAAGAAGGTTCTCCATCACATTAAACTTTGAGGCACTTGAAGCAGAGGAGAAAACACAAGATGACCAAAAGTTCATTTTTTGGCTAAAAGACCCTACCAGCAGTGCCCCTCCCCATGAGTCCTTGGAAGGAAAACATCTGCCTTTGCTCCAGAGTGTTTTCATGTTCTGATTCTAAAAAGCTTTGAAAACGCAAACCCAGTAGAAGAACTGGGGTCTCCTTCACCAACTGCTTTGCACCACCACCCCCTTTCCCTACAAGATGTTCCCCCCAAAAATGTGGAAAGAGTTCTCCACAGGAAACTTTATTTTGGGAACTCATATGGCTGTTGGTGGATTTTTGTTTTGATTTTGCATTCTCAAGCTTTGGTCTGACTAAGAGCAGGGCAGAAGGACCTGATGACCTTAACCTTGACCAAAACTCCAAGCAAATGCAGGCAAAAATTGGGCAAAAATTGACAGGAAGTCAGATCTCATCCAGAGAAGCCACCAGGAGGATGAGCAGCTCCATCAACAGTGAGTCAGCACCTGCTCTGGCCTGGCCTGGAGTCAGCCTGTACATTCACCAGAAAAAAAGGTTCAGAATAAGGCTGCTTCACTGGAGCTGTCAGTAAGTAATTCATCAACAAATGGAAGTGAGACCATTGACAGTGAAAGGAATGCTTCGTCGAAACAGGACAATGTTATGGAACTATTCGTATGGTCATAGACGGTCCGCAAACACAATGAATTCCAATATTTCCATTTTCAAATTAAAAGCAAACAAAACTCTCAGAAAGGAAAGGAGAACGGGACACTGGAATGAGCAGGGGGTGACTTCAACGAAGCTGTTCAGTTCTGTTCATTTCTAGAATCACACAGAAGTGACAATCTTCTCATTCCTCTAGTGGAGGGTACAAAAAAAGAAATGATTCTGAACAGACAAAGTAGAAAATTAAGGCAATTATCCAGCTAATTCAAAACAAATAGAAAACAGAGACTGGGCTTGAAGCCTCAATTATCCAAATGGGCTCATATAATGAACAAAGACAATTTGTTGTGTTGATGTTTTCTACAATTCATTTTTAAGCTGTTGACAATATTGACATAGTTCTCTCCCTTCCACATTTCCTTTTCTGAGTCCTACATTAATTTCATTTGTGATTTAACTTATTCATTGTGAAAACCTCCTTTTTTTCTGAAAATGTCATTGCCTCAGGGAAAAATCTATTCAGATCCTAGATGTAGCATTGGAAGGGACCTCAGAAGCCAGGCAGCCCAGCTGCCCCATCTTACAGATACAAAGATTGAGACCTAGGGAGCTCAGTGGAGGCAGGTTTAAATTCAGAGGAGGCTTTGCTGGCCTCCCCCTCTAGGCTTCTGAAGGATAAGAGACTTGCCCAGGGTTCTGCTGGGAGTGAGTGGCTCTGACTCCAAACCCAGCCCTCTTTCAACTGCACCATGAAGAGAACTCTGACATCCCTAAAAATCATTCCATGATGAGAAGGAAAAGTTGATCTTTATTAAGTCAATAGCAACTCAGGTGTATTCCAAAAGATTCTTCCTGTCCTCCATCCAAAAAGCAGATGCTAGACCCCAGACTAATACATGCCCTATGCATAGCAATCCAGGAAGCCTGGCAAAGGAAATGGCAGGAAACCACTCCAGTATCTCTGCCAAGAAACCCCCCCCAAAATGGGGTCATGGAGAGTCAAACATGACAGAAACAACTGAACAATAACATTCTAGCTCACTCTCCACTCATTTAATCAACAAGCATTTATTGAGTACCTACTATGTGCCTGCACTGTGTTTAGCACTTTTACAGAGATGACTTCAACTTATCCTCACAAAAATGCTGTAAGGTAGGTGCTACAATTATCTCCATTTTACAGTTGAGAAAACTGCAGGAGGGGTGGTGTAGTGACTTGTCCAGAGTCATTCAACTAGTGAGTGTCAGGAAGGACTTGAACCCTGGTCTTCCTCACCCTAAGGCTGGCCCCCCCAGCCACTACCTTCCACACTGCCTCTCAGCTAATGTTCCTGTAACTAAGATTGGCAAAGTGTTTTGCATACGTCATCTCCTTTAATTAAGGATTTTCATAGTAAAAATAGCCAACATTTACATATCACTTTAAGGTTTGGAAAGTATTGTATGCATATATACATATATATAATGAGGTACAGAGAGGTTAAGAGGACTTACCTAGAGTCAGACAGCTAGCAAGTGTCCAGGGCAGGATGCAAACTCATTTCTTCCCAACTCTAAATTTAATAGTCTAGCCATGACTATGGTAGCCTAAATCTGAGCCTGATCCCTTGAGAAAGCAGGCTTCTAAAAGACCACATAATATGGGAGCTACTTTCTGGGTAGTATAAGGCATTCCCATAGCTTCAGGGAAACAGGAGGCCCTCTCTGTCCTGATATGGACCTCCACTTATCACATTCAACCTCAGCTGTCACCCTTCAGATATTAAAAGCTACGCCAATACTACTGTATACGGCAAAGGAAAACAGAAAAATGCTCAGATGGCAAGAGTTCCTGAGCTGGGGTCCACAAACCCCCACCAGGCTGATTTCTAGGTGTCCATGAACTTGGATGGGAAGAATTCACATCTTCCTTTTGACTCTGGTTGGGTTCCTCTGAAATTGGATGTACTTATTCCAAATTGCTATTTTTCCTAAAAAGGCTGCAGTAATAGGCTGCTTCAGACCACCAAGAGACCCAAGGACTAGGCTGACAAGCCCCTCTTCTACTGGAATTTGGTGGATAACAAAGGGCAGAAGATCCCCTTATTCCCCAGTGCCCTTTATCCCTGTGAGTCCAAGACTGCTTTACTGTAGCCACTAATTTCCAGACTGATCCTGGACAGATGCCTATCATAAAGCAGAAAAGGTGATGGATTATGAGTCCAAATCCTGACTCTCACTTCCTGATGGCAAGACCTACTTCACCTTAATGGGCCTCAGTTTCCTCATCTGCAAAATGATGGGTGTTAGACTCTGTGACCTTTAATGTGTCTTCCAACTCCAATTCTAGGATCCCAGGCCTCAGTTTCCATGTCAATAACATGACAGAGGTGGACTGCCGAACACTGAAGGTCCCTTCCAGCTCTAAATCTATGACCCTATGGCCACACCTTCCCTGGTAACCTGGCTTCTGCCTTGATTTGTTGTATAAATCAGGCACAAGCTGTTTATTCTCCTGCCTAATCCTAAGACTTGATTTAATTCCCTATTTCTCTTGGCAAGTATAGGCCCTATCATTCTATGCTTAGAATCAGATAATTAGGAGGTGGTTCCTACACACTTGGACTTGTTCATGCAACTTTCAGTGAAGTCTCTCAACCCTCAATTTGTTCCAGTACTCAAAGCATTTATTCAGCTTGTCTGAGCCAGGCATTGTGCTAGGTGGGACAATAATTTTTAAAAGGAATAATAAAAAAACCAACCTAAACATTGATCTTATATGTGTCAGAAATTCAGCTACATCCAGGGTACGTCAAAACCTCATATTGAAGCCTCAGTACAACCAGGGTGATGTTCAGGTTAGAACTGTAGCACATTCAAGGGATAAATGAAAATAACCATGACTGTCCTATGTGGTTTGGCTTCCCAAATCTGCGTAGGCAGCTGAAATAACAAACTTCAAGCAATTAACAGGAATAATGAATGGACCAAACTGCATTTCCCATCACAGCTAGCAAATATGGAAAAGCAAACCAACACAGCCTCCAATATGGACAAACGGACACAAACATTAGGTCTTACCAGAAATGGGCTCCAGCAAACGCAAGAGACGCACATGATGGCCAAGAGTTGAATGATCATTTCAAAATGATGAGATCTGCCTTGTCGGTGCTGCTGATTTTTGAACTTGACTCTCAGAAGCGTGATTCCTGTGATGGCATTGCACAAGAATGAAATGGCCAGGGCTAACAGCCCCAGAAAAGAAAAGAGCAAGATATAAAATTGGTCTTCCCAGTCTTGGATATGCTCGGTTCTGTAGAAACACCAGGTCCGGGATGCTTGGATCTCATAGGCTCGGAGCCCCAGGATGGGGAGCACGGCAATGAAGATGGCAAAGAGGCACACACCTGCCAGCATCATTTTCACATGCTTGGATGTCATCTTCGTGGAGTGGAATATGGGTTTGGTGACTCCGATGCACCTCTCTACGGCCATCACACTACCCAGGAAAAGGGGGCACAGACCAAAGAACACCATGCATATTCCAAAAATGCTACATAGGACATTAGACTGATCAAAGCGGATCCAGTCCTTGTTGGAGGCATAGACAAACACAGCTATGGCTCCGTTGATGAGGTGGCCAAAAAGGTCAGTGATCACCAGGCTGCTGGCAAAGAGCAGGAAAGATGCCTTGGACTTCTGCCTAAATCGCTGGTATGCCTTCATGAGAATGGCAATGGCCAGGCTGTTGGACAGAATTCCTACTGTCATAAAGATAATGGAGAAGAAGACTGAGAGCCTGTTTTCAGTTTGGCAGGTGGTGTTGGTAAGGACTCCTGCAGCAGGAGAAGGGGACTGCTTGGATGTGTTCATAGACATGGTGACAGCAAAGATACACTGAACTCTCAAGACATCATCTCTGTCTCAAGCTGGGGCTGTCTTACTGTCAGAAGGCATCTGTAGCATGAAGGAAAAGAAAAGAAAAGAAAAGAAAGAATCCCACCCAGGTTAGGAAAAGCACATCAGACATTGCTCATCTGACATTTGAAGCAGAGGCTTCCAGGGTAGTTTGGTTATGGTGATGAGTCCTCCAGCCAATCACAGGGAAGGTTGCATAATGTTCCCAAAGCACATATGCATTCACTTCTACATTTCCTTTGCAAGAGAAGGACTTTGCCAAAAATGAGAGGCTCTGTGTGGTTAAACTTCAAGCCACACCAGCAAATTGCGTCTCTCTTAATGCTTTCCTGCTGAACCAACATTGGCAGATATGGCACTCTGCTATTCAGCTGACCCCAGGTGGAAAAGGGGAATTAGCCAAAGGAGCCACAAATAAAATGTGGAGTTGGATGACCTGGGTTCAAATTCTGGCTCTTTTTGTTCGTATGACCTTGAGCAAGACACTTAGCTTCTCCAGGCTTCAGTTTCCTCACCTATGAACTGAGGGCATCCTTCTAAAGGTCCTGCTCAAGAGTAGTTCGTTCTTTGTCTCTTTATCCCCAACACCTAACACAATACCCTCGAGATAATAGATGCTAATAAGTGCTGATTGATTGATTGATTGATTTTAAGAAAATTTTCCTTCATTTGGGAGGTGGCACCAAGCAGGAAAAGTGAAACTTTAAAAGGAATTACTGAATACACAGGACAGAAGCAACCCTAACCTTTATGGGACCATAGACCTCGAGCTAGAAGGGACCTTAAAAGTCATCTGGTTCGAGCTCTTCGTTCTACAGATGAGGAAACTGAGGCTCCAAGAAGAGAAGGGACTTTCTCAAGGTTATACACGTAGTAGGCAACAGAGCAAAGATTTAAACCCAGGTTTTCTGATTTCAACTTACGGTGGGCAGCTTGAGTTAACCCCTCCCTATTCAGCCAGTCTGGTTATGGAGAAACTGACCCAGCCAGTTGAATTAACTTCACCTTCAAGTGAACTGACCTGGAACCCTTGGGCAAGGAACACATATGGACAGCTTTATGTATTGAATGGGAGAGTTCTGACACCTCACAGAACCTCCCAGAAGGCTGATGGGGGAGGAGAAGGGTCATTACATAGTTTTTACAGAAAACCTGTGCTAGTTTGTTCTTCAGCCTAGTAAAGTAATTGTTGTCCTGACCCTGAAAGCACCTGGTGGTCCCTGACACCAGATGTGAAGCCCCTCTGGGACACAAGTCCATCATTAGTTAGTTTTTCTATAGCCTTATGGTTTACCAATTCTACTCACTGAAGGAGAAGGCTACTGAGAAATCATCTAATTGGAAGGTTAGTAATCTGGGGGCCGTAGATATCCAAGGGGTCTATGGATAGATTTCAGGATGTCTGTGAACTTGGATGGGAAAAATATATATACTTTTCTTATTATCACTAACTTCTAAGTGAAAGTGGACATTTCCTACAATTAAGAATCTTTTTTTTAGTTTTCATTTTGAGAAGGCCCATAGGCTTCACCAAACTACCCAAGGACTCCACCACACACACACACACACACACACACACACACTACATAAGTCTCAGCGCAATTGAGTGGCTTGCCAGAGGCCACGATCTTATGGGTTCGTGGCAAAAAGGGCCATCTAGGCCGATAAGGAAATAAAGGAGGTTCCGAAAAGTTAAGGCATCAAAGTAGCAAACGAAAGAGCCAGGATTTAACCTTAAATTCCCTGAGACCACCTCTCAGGCTCATTTCTGTGCACCAACCTCTCCTTCTAACTGGAATGGAAAAGGCACTTTCTGTGCCCAAGGAATTTGTTGGTTTCTTCTTAAATATAGGCGGCGATTTGTTTTAATTTGCTGAGTTTTTTGTTTTTGTATTTTTCCTCTGAAGAAGATGACGAATGCTAAGTGACCACGTGCCAAGTACCTTCTCTAAAATCTGCACAGTCAAGAGACTTCGCGGCCTCCTTCTCAATTGTCACAAAGACTCCGGACCCGCCTGCGTGGTCCTCTCGCCACCGGTTTAGCCCTGCTTCTGACAGCTCTTAGGAGTTTCGTGGAAACCTGTCTAAAATCTAAGGCAGATCACACCAATCGCACATACGCACGCATTCCATTTGAGGGGCTACTCTTTGCCCCTCCAGCAATGCAGAAAGCAGCGGGGCTGAGGGGAAAGGGAAGGGAAAGGAAGGAAAGGAAAGGTTAATAATGGCTATGGTACCACACCTGCCGGAGACTCTGAGCCCTTGGTTCTGTCTGGGAGACGGTATACACCAAATCGAGGCTGACTTCTGAGACTGAGGGCTTCTGTGAGTCTGTGGTCATAGCGAGCCCCTCAACTCATTTCACCTCCTTAGAATGGCTAGGAAAGGACTGGATTACATCTCGCAACGTCCCACCAGGGCCACCGCGCCCGGGCGGCATGTATTCGGTTGGCCTTTCCAGGAGAGTCAGGCTAGCTGCTGGGAATTCCAGAGGCAACCCTCCCGGGAGTGGGAACCACGCGGCCCCGACCGCCCAGGGCCTCCCTCTGCACTCAGCTGGGCTCTTACTCACACTTGGTTCACTGTCCCCGTTACTTCCCACCCCTACCCCCAGGCCACTTCTTGCAACATCGCCCTCTCCCCCCCCCCCCACCTCCCCCGTCTGCTTTCCAGCTGCTTGGGATTGCTCAAGCATCCCAAAAGTGAGAATGGATGGATGGATTCCTAACTAGCCACCGGAATGGGATAGAGGGGCTCCAGGGCTGGACGACGAGTGCAGCAGTGCAAGGTGGACCTGACTGACAGAAATCCAGAACAGCTGGGGTACTGGGGAGGGGGTGGGGAAAGCAGAGCAGGTTCTTTCTTTCCTCCCTCGAGGGAGCCGGACCCACCCCCAACCGACATATCTCCTCTCCTCTTTCCTTCTGCTTTTCCTTCTCCTTCCGTCTGGAATTTGACCCAAACCTGTTGGCCAAACGGACCGCGCTTCTCCGAGAGAAAGAACTCTGTCAGCAGAGATCCCGGTGGCGCGACCCTCTATTAATTACCTGGGTGCGCCCCGCAACCCGCGGGGGCGCAGGCACATGGCACCAGTCCGGGCCACATAGCGGCTCCGGGGCTCCAGGCTCCAGGCTTCAGGCTCCAGGGTCCAGGTTCCACGTTCTTGGCTTGGGCTGGCTCCTCGGGAGCGGTGGGTCTGTCTTCTCCGATCGCACTGAAGCAGAAGCCGCGGCTGGTCCTTCTAACCTCGCCTCCTCTCTCTACTTCTCGCAGCCTGCCAACCCCAAGCTGTGCAGGCGATTAAAATCTGCCTAGACTCGCCCTCAGATCCCTCCTTCTTTTTTCCCTCTTTTTCCTCCTCCTCCTTCTCCTCCTCCTCCTCCCCCCCCCCCCCCAGCGCGGCTCTTGCTCCAGGATATAGGTGGTTCCGCCACCCGCTATCTCCCCAAGTCCCCTGCTCCTCTCCGCCCCGTTTTCCTTGACAGTGGGACAAGATGAGGACGAGAGGACGCGGCTACAAAGCCACCCGCAGCAGTTCACCAGTGGAACTGGCTGGGGACAGGCGAGTGCAAGGAAAACTACACGGGCGTCTCCAGGCGTTAGCGAAAGCGCAGGAAGGTTGCAGAGCCGGAGTTTGGCGAGCAGCAGAAAGAAACCCTTAGGCTGCGGATGTCATCCTCGCTGAAGCTCAGCTGGAGTAGGAAAGGCAGCTCTGGAACTATTCCAATGCTCCTTCCCTTGCTCGGGCAAGGACGTGAATTGTCAGAGTGGAAGTCACTGGGCCATCCACTTACCCCAGGCTCAAGAATGTCGCCACTGGTCCCTTCTGAAGAGAATGGAGACAGGGCTTAAAGGCCCGTCGCAGGACCAGGCAACAGTACAAACTGGCCTCGGCTTCTGCAGCTAGAGCATAAAGGCTCAGGCGAACGTTTGCCAAAATAAGGGCTTTCCTTATACCTGGGCAAAGGCGCTCAGTAAAAGTGAAATGCATCGTTCGTTGGTTCCTAACCAATGTGGGGAGGCGGCGGGGAGGAAGCAGCGACGGGAGTGAATAGCATCGTAGTTTTTAGAAACGCCATTCGGGTTGAAGATCGCTTCTAATCCGCACAGGGGAACCGCATATTAAGCTTAAACTACACTAAGTCTTTTGAGACTGTATGTGTGAAAGCCAGGTAATTACAGGTACGGATTCTATTGTATAGGACTCAAAAAGGGGAGTGTTCCTGTTGGGACATCGTGAAAAGTACCGACCCTTGAGATCCCCACGATATTCTTTAAAAAAAATTTTTTTGTTAAATTTTTGTATCTGCAGGGCTAGCATAGTGCCTTGTACAAGGTGGGATCTGGTGTTGAATTGAATTTGTTGAAAGCATGTTGGTGCATTGGTTTGAATGCCTGCAAGTAGATTAGCTGTTCAGGAAAATTATTTGCAACTATGTAAGAAAAGTTACTAAATTGTTCATACTCTTTGACCCTTGGATGCCTCTACTGGATTATAGATACCACCTCCATCCCACACCCCAAGCAGATGTTTGAGAGCAAATAGCAATCTAACTATGCCAAAAAAAAATGTGTTATTTGTGATAAAAAGCTGGAAAAAAAACATTTTGTGCACAAATATCACAGAACCATAAACTGAGAACTTGAGGAGACTTAGGGGTCATCTAATCCAATCCTTCATTTTGCAAATGAGGAAACTGAGAACTATGGCTGTAAAGTGACCCCCCCAAAAGTCAAACTCAGGTAGTAAGCATCACAGGTGGCATTTGAATAGGATGGAGGAATGGTGGAATTCAAATCCTACCTCTGACATTTGCTACAGTTCACAACTTTGGGTTGGGAGAATGCATGAATGCACTGTGATCTATTAAGGAGTGAGAAACATGAAGAATTTGAAGAAATCTGAACCGATCTTTATAAAGTGACCATGAGAAGAAAAAAACAGAAGCTTAAACAGTTGCTAGACATGACTGCAACAATGTAATGAATGAATTGATCGAAAAGCTTTATTACTGCTCCTAGTATGTGCCAGGGATGCAAAGAATCGATTGTAAGCTCAAGGAACTTACAATCTATCAGGGGAGGCAACATGCACGTGTGGAAATGGAAACGTTCCATACAGAGTAGATAAGGACCCCAGGAAGAGACAACAGAATTGAGATAATGGACAGGGTTGGCACCTCACTGCCAAAATTATAGCCTACAACACGGGAGGGGAGTCTGTAGCCTCAAGGCTACATGAGACCCTCCAGGTCCTCAAGTGCAGTCTTTTGACTGAATCCAAACTTTACAGAACAAATCTCCTTTATAAAACAATTTGTTCTGTAAAATTTGGACTCAGTCAAAAGGCCAAGGACCTAGAGGGCCACATGTGGCCTCGAGTCTGCAGATTCCCTACCTCTGGCCTACACCCTTCCTTTCTGTGAGCTACTGGTCAACTTCAAGAGTGAAAAGTGAGGCATGGTCTTGGTTGCACTGATGCTATCTAGCAGTTTAGCAGAACTGTTTGGGGGGATGCATTTCATGTAAGGGAGTTGTTTGGATGTTTGTTAGGAAATATAATTTGTGCAAAGCAAAAGAGAGCCATAAAAAAAGAGGGAGGGGGGATGCTCAGATAAATTGTTTGGGATTCTTGATGATTTGCTTCAGGAAGAAGTGAAAAGGCATCTCAACATTTCATTTTCAGTTTGGACCTAGCTAGTTTCCCCCAAGCACTTCCAAGAGCCCTCTTCCCCAAGGAACTAAAAACCGTGAATCGTGGCTCCAATGGCCCAATCCAATCCAGTGAGAACTGATTAGGCATCTGTTGTTTCAAGTATTGTCATTCAATTTAATTCAATTAATATGTATTAAACATCTGCTACTGTGTCAGGCACAGACAACACACACACAGAGTCCCTACCCTCAAGAAGCTAACATTCTACCTTTGACCTCTTTCAATATTGGCCTGGCTGCTGTTGCTGCTGTTGCTAATGGTAAAATATTGCCAAGGGAACAGCTACGTATATCCTGGTTCCTGTAGAATCATCTAACTCCTGCCCCATTCCTGAAACTCTTCACCAATTGACTACACAATGAGAGGAAAAAAGTACAGCCCTTCCCTCTCTGAGTTTCAGTGAAATATTGTCATCCCTCCATCCCCACATGAAGGAGGGATGCCAGATGGAGATAAATCTCATCTCAGTTCAAAGATGAAAAGGGGCCTAGAAATTCCTAGAAATTACAATGAGTCATAAAATGCCAATGTGAGAAATTCAATTTTTCATTAACTTTTAAAAGGATGACTAGTCTGCTCAGCTCTGAAGGAGGGACTGAGGTGAAATTTTAGATGACATAAAACATAAAGGGAATCCTGTGTGACCCAGTCAGAGTCAAGGAATGGAATATTCTGGTTAAGTGAATATTCTGGTTAGTAGCCATCATTTTTTTCTGTCCAGATTTGGGATTTTATCCATATGGGGAACTTCTTCTTTCATTGAGAGGGGATCCCTCTACCAATGTAGATAGGCAACTGTTTGTAATATAGCAATCAATCAATAAGCATTGATTAAACACCATTCACATCAGCCAGGCACTGTTCTGGATTTGGAGACCACAAATAAAAATGTATAGTCAGCTGTCCCAATTTTACTATTGGTCAGACATGAAGAAAGGACTACAGTGACCTTCCCCCTACCTAGAGAGACTGACTGAGGTTGGGAGGGTGATGCTGTGTATACCTGGGTTCAAATCCCAGTTTGGTCCTTTACCTAGTGTGGGACCTTGAGCAAGATGATAGAGCACCTCTGTTTTTTCATCTGCAATATGGGGGAACTATACTAACTGGCTCGTGAGAGCTCTTCCAGTTCTGGATCTATGATTCTATGTTCCTAAAAGAACTAGAACCTCAAGAATCTTCCAGATAAATGATGTCCCTCTAGCTTATTGCATCCTCTAATGTATTGATCAGTCCACAAGCATTTGTTAAGTGTTTACTATGTACCAGGCACTATGCTAAGTACTAGGGAAACAAAGAAAAAAAATAGGATTAGACTTAGCCCCCAAAATATCTCCTGCCCTTAAGGAGTGAATGTGGGAAAACAACATATATATATAAATAAGTATACGCAAAATAAATAGAAAGTGGCTGAAAAGTAAGTGCTTGAAGATGTGTGTGCAGATATATACATAGTATATTTCTAACATTCAATGAAGATAAGTGAGAGGAACTTGATCTTTCACCTGAAAAATGTAAACAACTGCCTAGGTGCTACTTCCCCCAGTAGATAAATAGTCAAAGGATATGGACAGGCATTTCTCAAAGGAAAAGTAATCCATGTGACCCACAGAACAAGGGGGAGAAAATGTTCCATCAGTAATAATTAAAGAAATGCACATTGAAGCAACTCCGAGGCTCCACCTTACACGGATCAGATTAAGAAAGATGACTAAAAAGAAAATGACAATTGTTGGAGAGGCTGGGAGAAAACAGGCTCCTTTGTGAAGCCATAGTGCTCATTAGATTCAGAATTTTTAAAAATGAATGTTTTTTTTTAAAGAAAAGCAATGAAGCACAATTTAATTACACTTTTCTTCCTAAAATATTGTCATTAATAATATTTAGTGAGACCAAAAAGATTTCTGTGCCATTAAATACAATTTGTAGAAATCCAGAATAAACACATGCTCTACTACAATCCAATGTATAGACACTGTCAGCCAATCAAATATTATTATTATTCATTCATTTATTCTAATATGTTCATCCCTCATTTTTCTTAAAAAAAAATCATGGAGAGTGTGGCAATGCTTTGACTTTATTGTTAGGAAAATGATTCTTTGGGACATCTCCTGGTATATAGGAAAGGAGATGAGTGCCAATCACAGCCAGTAGTAATATCACGCACCAGGCAGAACACAGTGTCTCTTGGAACTGGGAGTCCTTGAGGAGTGGTAAGTTGGGGTGGTAGGTTTTTTTTTTCTCCGAATGAAATTAAGAAGATTGCTCTTCCCCATATTTTTATATAAAGGGTCTTTTTTTTTTTTTTGGTTGGGCAATGGTGTTAAGTAACTTGCCCAGGGTCACACAGTTAGTAAGTGTCACGTGTCTGAGGTTGAATTTGAACTCAGGTCCTCCTAACTCCAGAGCTGGTGCTCTATCGACTGCACCACCTAACTGCCCCTGTAAGGCATTTTGTTAGTATAAGTGGAAAGAAATGAAAAAAAGAGAGATGTTTGGACTATAGCATATATTTTGCTCAAACTGAAATATATTAATATGCCAATAAAAATGATGATAAGGGTTGTGATTAACCTTTGATTTCAGCAGATGGGCCTCATCTTACTCTATGGTCTAGAGGATCAAGAATACGTTACTTGAATGTGTTTTCAGGTGACAATATACAAGCTGATACCTTCCTGGGGGACAAGTCCTTAGAGTAAGAAAATGCAGATTCAAATCCTGAATCTGCTGTTCATAAGCTGTGTGACTCAAATACAAGCTCTTTTCTAGGAATTGAGACGTGTTTAAAAAATATTAACAATATGAAAAATAGACATTTACATTGTGCTTTAAGAGATGCAAAGTCTTTCAAACAATGTCCTTATCTGAGTAAATTGCCACAAGCCTATCAGGTAGGTCCTTTTGTTGTCCAGGCATTTTCAGACACGTCTGACTCTTCATGAACCTCATCTGATTTTTGTTTTGTTTTGGGGCTTTTCTTGGCAAAAGTACTGGAGTGGTTTGCCGTTTCCTTCTCCAGCTCATTTTATAGTTGAGGAAACTGAGGCAGGCAGGGTTGAGTGACTTGCCCAGGATCACACAGCTAGGAAGTGTCTGAGGTTGGATTTAGCTCAAGGCTTCCTGGGTCCAGGCCTGAAACTCTACCCACTGTACTGCCTAGCAGCTCTTAGAGTGGGTTCTACAGCCATGATTATGCCCATTTTATAGAAGACTTGCTAAGGCCCTCCAGGCTATCAAGGGTTAAAGTAGAATTCAGACCCAAGTCCAAAGACTCAGTCCTGTGGTCCAACCTCCTACATATGGAGTAAATGTCCTGGACACCACTGTTTGTCCCATTAGATATTCAGAACAACCTCTTCCTGTGTTCCAAGCAGGATTTGAACCAGGTGGTCTGACTCTAGAGTGAGGTCTCTCTCTAATGTCCAAACCAAAAATTTTAACCCTAATTTGATGACCAGGGATAAGACACTAAACAACCCTAGGCATGCCTCCCTTTTCCCCAGCCTTTCGCAACTCTGTGCATTGACTTCCCCCATTGGAACAGAAACTCCTGGAGGCCAGAAGCCATTTTGTTTCTTTGTCCCTAGCATAATTAATAATGGCTTATTTACTTTAATTTATTCATTTCCAATTGGATCCAAGATGGAGCAGAATTGATTGGCTTAAACCAAAGATTCCCAGAGTGATTCTAGAATGGCTCTGGAGCAGGTCTGTCCCTGAGGATGGGGCATGGGGACAACTAGCATCGTGTGTTCAAAAGTAAGTCTATGAGATGGGCTCAGTAGGAACTATCTGAATGCAACAGGAAAAGAAACTCACCTGTCCAAAAAGGAAAAGAAAGGTTCAGTGGAGCTCATACACATACATGCAGACATATACAGATTCAGCTTTACACACACACACACATTCAGACTCACACTCACCTATACATGTTTACACATAGAATCACACACTCAGACTCACACACACACATACATGCAGACACACACATATTCAGATTTACACACACACACATTCAGACTCACACTTACCCATACATGCACACACACACATTCAGCTTCACATACATTCAGACTCACACTAGCCCATACATGCTCATATACACACACATAGAGTCACACACACACATCTGTGGGTGATTTGACAGTTTACACAATTTCAAAGTGATGGACAACACCATATTGCGTTAACCTTCCTGTAATTTCAAAATGCAAGGTGATAGACTTTGAAATGTGTCAATACGCCAGGAGCATATGGATCGTGACTACACTGGGCCAACATATCTGGCCAATCATCTCTCTAAGATCTCATGCCTCTCTCCCCCATGAGAGACAGAAACCTTCTCTGGAGCTGTTTCTGTACCCAAGTTGGTAAAGCAGCCTGTGACCTCAGCACCAGAAAATCCAGGTGTCCATCCCTCTATCAGCAGGAGCCCTGGAAGGGAAGCCCCACATGTTGGAAGTGCAAGTTTGAGACTTAGGTGGCAAATGCACTGTGTGTGTCTGCTCATCACCAGACAGCCAGGAGCAGGAGACAAAGGTGACCGAGCTCATCAGCTAGAATCATGCACCCCCTCCCCAACCCTAAATTGAACAAAAACTGAGGAAATGCCCAAACTTGCCAGTGGTTTGAAATGAAAATCAAGTAAGTGAATACAGTGCAACAGTAAGTGGAGACACAATTGTGTTGTTGCCCATGAATAAGGCACAAGACTGAACAAAGCACAGGAGGTGGAGTCAGATGAACTTCCTTTGAACTCTGCCTTGAACACTCTGCAAGTAATGAATCGAGTGCTGGACGCACAGCTAGGAAGAACTGTGTTCAAATCCTGCTTCAGGAATTCACTAGCTGTGTGCCCTGGGACTAGATGATTCTGAAGCAGCCCCAAATCCAGAATCTTTCAAAGAGATGATAAAATGTCACTTTTGTCTTGACTAGTTCAACTCAATTTCGTAACTATTAAGTACCTTTTATGTGAAAAGAACCATGCCAGAGACTGGATAAAAAGGCCATTTCTGACCTCAAGGAGTTTATAATCCACAAGGGAAGGTGGTGTAATATGTTTTCCAGTAAAGTAAATTAACATGCCCACCCCTTTCTGAGTAGGGTTCCTTTGTATTAGAGACATCAAGGGAACATTTCATGCAAAAATGGGCATGATAAAAGACACAAATGGTAAGGACTTAGCAGAAGCAAAAGAGATTAAGGAGAGGTGACAAGAATGCACAAAGATCTTAACATCACTGATAACCCTGAAAGTGTAGTTCCTGATCTAGAGCCAGATATTCTGGAGAATGAGGTCAATGAGGAAGCGGTGCTAACAATACAGCTGAGTGGAAGTGATGTAATTTCAGCTGAGGTATTAAAACCCTAAAAGATGATGCTTTTAAAGTTCTGTACACAACATGCCAGGAAATTTAGAAAATTCAACAGTGACCACTGGATTGAAAAAGATCACTTTATGTCCCAATCCTAAAGCAGGAAAAAGCCAAAGAATGCACAAGCTACTGAACAATTGTGCTCATTTCACACATCAGCAATGTAATGCTTAAGATTCTGAAGCTAGACTTCAGCAAAGTGTGAACCAAGCATTACTAGAAGAACAGGCTGGTTTTTGAAGAGGCAGAAGAACTAGAGACCAAATTGCCAACATCCCTGAATTACAGAGAAAACAAGGGAGTTTCAGAAAAATATTTACTTCAGCTTCATTGACTAAACTAAAGCCTTTGACTTTACACATAGAATTCAGACTCACACTTATGGATCACAACGAAATGTGGCAAGTCTCAAAGGGATGAAAGTACCAAATCATCTTACTTGTCCCCTAAAGAACTTGTATGTAGGCCAAAAAGCAACACTTACAACCAAACATGAAAGAATTGATTGGTTTAAGATTGGAAAAGGGGCATGACAAGGCTGTATATTGTCACCTTATTTATTTAACTTTTATGCAAAGTATCATACAAAATGCCAGGTTGAATGAATCAAAAAGCTGGAATTAAGATTGCTGGGAGGGGCAGCTAGGTGGATAGAGCACCGGCCCTGAAGTCTAGAGGACCTGAGACCAAACACTTGACACTTACTAGCTGTGTGATCCTGGGCAAGTCACTTAACCCCAATTGCCTAAAAAGAAAAAAAAATGCTGGGAGAAATATCAACAATCTCAGATATGTAGACGATACCACTCTAATGGCAGAAAGTGAAGAGGAATTAAGAAGCCTCTTGAGAGTGAAAGAGGAGAGTGTAAAAGCTGGCTTGAAGCTTACCATCAAAAAATCTGAGATCTTGGCAACTGGACCCATCATTTCCTGGCAAATAAATGGAGAAGAAATGGAAGCAGTGTCAGATTTTATATTCTTACACTCAAAGATCATGGTAGACAGTGACTGCAGTCATGAAATTATAAGATGCTTGCTCCTTGAAAGGAAAGCTGTGACAACTCTGGATAGAATACTAAAAAGCAGAGATATTACCTTGTCTACAAGGGTCTATATAGTCAAAGCTATGATTTTTCCAGTAGCAATGTATGGTTGTAAGAGTTGGACTATAAGGAAAGCTGAGCACTGCAGAAACCCTTTTGAATTGTTGTGCTGGATAACTTCTCAGAGTCCCTTGGACAGCAAGGAGAGCAAATCAGTCAATACTTAAAGATACTAATTCAGGCTATTCATTGGAAAGTCAAATACTGAAGCTGAAACTTCAATACTTTGGGCACAAAATGAGAAGATAGGACCCGTTGGAAAAGACTTTGATGTTGGAAAGATTGAAGGCAAAAGGAAAAGGTGATGGCAGAGGATGAGATGGATAGATAGTGTCATGGAAACAATGAACATGAATTTGGATTGACTTTGAGAGATAGAGAAGATAGAAGGGCCTGGTGTGCTGTGGTCCATGGGTCATGACAAATCAGACTAACCAGGGTGTAAGTAGCTTTTGAGTCTTGGTTTTCTATTCTTTAAAATGGGAGCATGAAGAGTTTCCTGGGACCAGAGAAGGCAGTTGTAAGGAAAGCCCTTTGCAAGTGGGAAAGGCTAGATAAATGTTGACCCTTTACAGACCCAGGGTCTTCCTTCCATCATCTATATCAAGGATGATGATCTGGACCAGATGATGACATTTATCTGGAGCTCTGGCTAGTCTCCGTACAAGGCTACCCCTCTTGTATGAATACTGGTGGTGGGGCAAGGAGCTTTGAGGGGACAAAATTGGAGCCCAGTTCCCTAGACTGCAGATCCAGAGCCCCTGCCATCTTTTAGGGGCCTACAGATGGAAAGGCAGAGATGTGCAAAAGAAGAGCTGACAATGTTTTGTACATAAAACAAAAACACACATGAATACCATCACTGTGCAGCATTCACTTTCTACAGATTCATGGAGAAATCATTCCACCCCAGACTGATCCTCGGTTTCATCCTCTGCTTGGAACCAGAGATACCTTGGGGATAACAGCCAGTGTGTCACTTAGGCAACAAGAATTTATTAAGCCCTTACTGTGTACTAGGCACTTTGCTAAGCACTGGGGGCATACAAAGACAGAAACAGCCCCTGTCCTCAAGGAGTTCACATTCTAATTGGGGAGAAGATGACAAGTAACTGCTTCCATGAAAGATATAAATAGAGTAGAAGGGAGGCAGCCTTAGAGGGAAGGGAACAGTTGGATGTGGGAGAAGGGGGTAATGGAAGGACAGGAAAGGCCTCCAGCAGAAGGTGAGATTGGAGGCCTAGACACAGCCAGGAAAACTTAGGGAGAAAGAGAGGGAGGCAGAGCCTTCCAGGCTCCACTCAGATGCTGCCTGCTCCTTGAAGCCTTTGCTGAATCTCCCTCCTTGCTCTGCGCTCACCCACCATACTGTTCCTCATCTTGAACTTTTTGACAGTGTAAGGCCTGGCCCACCATAGGCATTTCACAAGTAAGTGCTTGTTAATCAGTTGATTGTTGACTTTGAAGGTGATTTTGCATGAAGCAAAGGCCTGATCTTCAGAAAGCTGGCTTCTTGGTCCCTCACGTTCTGCCATTTTCACTTAGTATCTTCATTGCGTTAGAGGAGTCCCCTACTCCAATCACAGCACAGCTCTGAACAAAAGCCTTGAGGGCAATGATTAATGGCCCAAGTAGGCCTCATTATGGGAAGACAGACTCTCCAGGCAGTTCTCAGAATCACTCAGCCCATTCCATGGTTGCTGGCATGGACCAAGTGGAGGCACTTTGGAAACTCTCCCTGTGTCCTTTTGTAAAGCTCATCTCAGTAAGCATGCCCAGGCTCTCGGTGCTTCTGGATGGTGCCCACTTAGTGCTAGGAAGAAGGCTCCCTGGTGGCCCATTGGATAGTGGCCCAGTAGCTTGGATGATGACTTGCACTTCTTGCACTTTTGTAAGAAGTAGGGAATAAAGGTCTCAGTTCCTGGGAGTTCAGCATCATTTGCCAGGCCTATTTCTTTGGGGATGGGAGGGGGAGAAAACACCACTGATAATAATAAAAGAATCAGAAATGCTTCACTTTGTTCACAGAGAGCCCAGTAATGTTCAGGATCAGAATAGAAGGGAACATAGAATTATCTTTGCCAACTAAAGAATCATAACTCACAGGACATCTAGTCCCTGGAGCCCAGGAGATTAAGGTACTTGCCCAAGATGACACAGGTTGTACATTTCAGTAGCAGGATTTTAATCCAGATCCTC
Organism: Vombatus ursinus; assembly: GCF_900497805.2. Lineage (NCBI taxonomy): Eukaryota > Metazoa > Chordata > Mammalia > Diprotodontia > Vombatidae > Vombatus > Vombatus ursinus. The sequence continues at coordinate 79,075 of NW_020954582.1, forward strand.
TAACCCCAGAGGTCATATCCATTCCATTGTGTCTTTCTTTTTTCTGTCCTCCCTCAATTCTTCACTCACAAGAAAAAAGGGAGCCTGCAAAATTAGGTGTGCCCTCACTATTCCATGGTAGAGAAGAGATCTCTGCTCAGTGGACCTCATGCAGATCTTGCAAAAGGTCTACCCCCATTGATAGAGTCAGGGTTCGACCCTCCTCTTCTTTGACTCCACATCCATAAGTATTTTATAAGAGGGTCTGTTTGTTTGATTTTCCCTCAATCTTCTTTCAATCCAGGAATTTAGATATGGAGCAAAAGAACATCAGCTCTGAGGTCAGAGGAACTGGGTTCTAATCTTGCCTCAGGTACTTACTACCTATAAGCTTCTTAAACTCTCTGGTCATCATTGTGAAATGAGGAAGTTGGCCGGTTTAAACTCAGTTCTATCTGTATGACCTCAAGCAAGTCACTCAGTCTAGAAGAACTTCAATTTCCTCATCTGTAAAATGGAACTGATAATACCTCTAATATCTACTACACGTAGTTATTGAGAAGCTCAAATGACATAATGTATCTCAAGAAGTTTGCAGACTTTAAGATCACACTTTAAAGTTTGGTGAGAGAGCAGGCAGAACAAATTAAAGGACAATATGGAAGGATGACTGCAAATGCAATTAAAATGGAAAGAGATTTGCAAAAAAATATTTTAAGAAACTATTTTCTCCATGAAGAAAGTGGAGTCACCACACTCAGACCCTAACAAAACAATCTCAGACTTGTTTTTGTAGAAAGCAGAAATTAAGAGAATGGGGGGGGGGGGACAGAAACAGGCAAAAGAGCCAGTGCTAGAGAGGATCCAATTAGCAGGGTGGCAGGGGCCATATTTACAATGTAAAAAGGGGGGAAGATACCAAAGTTGCAGGAAAATCTCAGACATTGTGAATACCACAAAAGGGCAACTAAGAGAACCTTGGTGACAACCAACCTATATGCCTACTCCGCCATCTCTACAGGATCTTCTGAGAACCATCTATAAATGAACAGAGGCTGTCTTGGAAGAGGATATTAATAAAGAACAAGAAGTCATTTGCTAAGCTCTACTCTATAACATGCCATCTCACTCTCCTATATTGAGGTTGAAGACGTCTGTATTTCCAGTTTCTAGGAGTATACCTGAGGGGTTGAGGGTATCTTTGTCTAATGCCACCAGCTTAAGGTCCCATTCAGAATGGGTTCCCCCCACTGTTAACCACCAGTGATTAGCACCCTAGCTACATTTAGCCAATTAACATCAATTTACTTATTCAAAGGGACATTTGTTCAAAACTAGAGCAAGAACAGATGTCCAAACATGTCAAGGGCCCATTTTTCACTATATCACCTCAGTCCCTAGGGGCCGTGGGCTTAGACTTAATGCCATTTCTATAGAATTTTGGCCCAACCAAGTCCATGTCTAGTTGCCGCACAAATGTGGCATCTCTCAGCTACTGCTGCTCTGGGTCCCAAAGGTTGCTCCTCACTTGGTGGGTCCTCAAAGCTGTCCATAAAACCTGACATGGACTTGACTCCCAGACCTTTCAAAACTCACAAGGTGATGGCCTCCCATCCCATTCACATAAAACAAAGAACAAAAGCCTGATGCCTGAATTCACAGACCACATGGAAGCACTCAATGAGAAGGGCCCAAGCCTCATGGCCCTTCTCATGTAGCCTTGTCTCTGTATTCACTGGAAGAAGTCACAGGAGGTGGGGTGAGATGCTGGTGGGTTAAAGCTCAGAAGAGGCATCTTTCAATAAGCAGATGGTACAGAATGTCTGTCTGGGTGAGCTCCCATATCACTCTAAGTCACTTCCCCTCCTTGCCTTCATGAATCTCCAGGATGCAGGCCTTCCAGCCTCTTCCATAGGAAGAGCTGCATGCTCACAGAGTGAGCTCAGAGGTCATTTCCCCATTCAGGTTCCATTTCACAAATAACTGATAGACAGGGGGAATGTCAGATGCTACTCTGTGTGTTTAGTGTTCTCTTACATTTTTTTTAAAGGCACGTCATTGGGTAGAATAAAATTCTATCACCCAGGCTCATCCAGAGTCCTGAGAAGTATTGTAAATAGCCCTATCCCATGGCCTTCTGATAATTAACATTAGGCAAGGCCTAGTGCAGAGGGATATATATACTGGCCAGACCCAATGATGGAGGATTTCCACCCAAGGCTCATGTTACTGAAGATCTCTAGTTAATCTAAGGAGGCTGGCCGCCCCATCCACACCACAAAGACCAAGTGGGTAAAGAATGTCTGTTGCCCAGACTTTGACATGCCTTGGGATGGACAGCCTAAAGAACTTGTCCAATTGCATTGTCTGTCTGTCTGATATGCACAAGCCAGATAGGCATCAAGCTGGGCACAGAGTTGAACAAGAAGACAGAGGTGTGATGGCTTTCAGCAAATGTAAAGCCCCTTTACTGATCTCGAGTTGCCCGTGAAAGCCAAGTTTAATATTGACATTTTGTTGTTGGTCTATGGCAACAAGCCCTGGACTCCACTGCCCTGAAGAACAGAAGATGAGCATCTCCCAGAGGGCCATGCAGAAAGGGACGGTGGGTCTGAGCCAGCCTCGGACTGGCTCAGAGACTTAGCCAAGGGCCAAGGGCACGTAGTGAAGAAATGGCCAAGCTGGGAATCCAAATCAGGTTTTGTTGGGGGGTTTTTTCTGGTTCTATGCCCAGAACTCTTTCCATTACTTTAAACATCTGATATTAGAAGCAACACTATAAATCTTCTCCAGATTTCCCTTTGATAAAAATGGACACATTTGGCCACAAATGGTTATAATAATTATAATAATCATAATGCTATGAAAATCATGATGATATGCAGGTCTTTATTTGGTTTGTTTTCTCCAAGAAACCCAAAGAGATTCAACATTCACTTTCCCCTTCTTGTGCATGGTGACCACTGGGCACTGCCAGGATCTCTTGCCTTGCCAAGGAGGGCCTTGCAGGCAAACTCCCATCACTGGCAATCTCACCTCTTAATTCCTGGATCTGTTTTTCCATTTCTGCTGGACAAATTCTTGGTTATGTCTCCCCAGACACCCTTTTGTGGGAGCTAACCAAAGTCAGGGTTTCACTTTCCATTGCTGTCTTCTCAAATGCAATAAAAAGATCAAGGAAGGCTGACCAAAGACCAGAATCTCATAAAAGCTCTCTCAAGGCTGGTACAGATAGGAGGGAGGCAATGGGCCTTGCTTCTCAGTTCTTTTTTTTATTGTTCTCACAGCCTAAATAATCTGTCTCCACATGATTAAAGCTTTCTTTGCACACTTCCATAGTTCAGAAAAAGAAAGGAGAATTGAATTAAATGTCTGGTTAGTCACTTGCTTTTGGCTGGTCAGGGTGGTCCAAAGAGTAGAGCCAGTCTCATGAATAGACAGTCAAGGGGTCTGACCCACTGTTGGTGGAAGTTACTGGGCAGAACAAATTAAAAATATATGAAGATATATCTCATGAGATTTCTAAATACAATTTCCACCAATAACACTCCATTTTCCGGTCTCCATCCCACCCAAATAAAGTGTTATTGTAAAAATTATGTTTTAGAAGTTCATGAACTATCTCGATTCATATAAATAAAATTTTTTTCTATCCAGCAAGTGTTTAATTCTGAAAGCAAAGATTGACCAGTCAGACAGTGAGAGCAATGGATAACTGATGGACAGTTTCTGAACTTCATTGTTAGCTAGGCAATATCCAAAGAAAGAGAAGATTCCCACCCCTACATTGAGCAGACCTCCTCTGGCTGATTCCTGGGAGAATTTGGACAAGAATTGAACATAACGGTCAGACATGGATGGGTTGCAATCTGCACCAGTGGAGAGAGTCAATCAACAAGCATTTGTTTATCACCTACTATGTGCCAGGCAATGTGCTAAGTGCTGGGGATACAAAGAAAAGTAAAAACACAGTCCCTGCCTTCAAAGAGCTCCCAATCTAGTAGAGGAGACAACATGCAAATGACTATGTATAAACAAGATGTAGACAGAGTGAATTAGAGATAATATCAGAGAGAAGATACTAGCTTGAGGAAGACCAGGAAAGTTCAACATGGCTAAGAGCATGGTTCCTCTGAAATATCAAAGGGATATCGAGTTTTCTAAATGTTACTCTTAGATTCAAAATTGTTTAATTTGTCTTTGTTGTTTACTCATACTTTGAAACTCAGTTTTTAGTTTTCCAGATCTGTTTTAAGTTAATTATTATTTAATTGATTTTTTTGTTGGGGTCTTGAAAGCTAGCTCATATTTTTTTAAAGAAAAAAAGACATTTATCAAATTAGAAAAGTAAGCCAACTTCCCCTGAGGTTGGCAGGTTGTGACACATGAAGAACCCCATTCAGGTTTGCCACCAAATCCCTTTAAACCTTGTACAAATAACTCAGCTTCTCAGGTCCTCCATTTCCTTATCTGTAAGTGAAGGATTTGGACCAACTAATCTTTCAGATCTTTTTCTGTGGCTTAGTCATACTAGATCTCAAACTGTGTTATAAAGCAATAATCACCAAAACAGTCTGGTATTGGCTAAGGAATATAGTGGTGGATCACTGGAATAGATTATTAGGTGAACAAGGCACAGTAGTAAATGACCCTAGTAATCCAGTGTTTGACAAACCAAAAGGTCCAAGATTTGGGGACAAAAACTCACTATCCGACAAAAATTAGTGGGAAAACTGGAAAGCAGTTTGGCAGAAATGAGGCATAAAAGAATATCTCACACCATATATTGATTTAAGGTCAAAATGGGTACATGATTAGACATGAAGGGTAATATCATAAGCAAATTAGGGGAGTATGAAATATTTTAGCTGTCAGATTTACAGATAAGGGAAGAATTTATGACCAAAAAAGAGACAGAGAGCATTACAGCTTATAAAATGGACAATTTTGATTATATCAAATTAAAAAGGCTTTGCACAAACAAAATCAATGTAGCCAAAATTAGAAGGAGAGCAGGATACTGAGGGGCAGGATACAGAATCGTACAGCAAGTTTCTCTGACAAAGACTTCATTTCTCAAACATAAAGAGAACTAAATCAAATTTGTAGGGACACAAGCCATTCTCCAATTGATAAATATCAAAGGATATGAACAAGTAGTTTTCAGAAGAAGAAATAAAAGCTATAATCATATGAAAAATGCTCTAAATTATTGTTGATTAGAAAAATGCAAATTAAAACTACTCTGAGGTCCCACCTCACACCTAGCAGATTCACTAATAGGACAGAAAAGGAAAATGGTAAATGTTGGAAGTGATGTGAGAAAATTGGAACTCTAATGCACTGTTGGTGAAATTGTGAACTGATCCAACCATTCTGGAGAGCAATTTCATTCACTATGACTCAGCAATACCACCACTAGGTCTGTATTTCAAAGAAAAAAGAAAAGGACCTATATGTACAAAAATATTTATAGTTCTTTTTGTGGTGACTAAGAGTTGGAAGTCAACAGGATGCCCATCAATTGGGGAATGGTTGAACAAGTTGTGGTATATGTTTTTTGTTTTGGTTTTTTTAGGCAATTGGGGTTAAGTGACTTGCCCAGGGTCACACAGCTAGTAAGGGTCAAGTGTTTGGTCTGAGGCCGGATTTGAACTCAGGTCCTCCTGACTTCAGGGCCAGTGCTCTATCCACTGCTCCACCTAGCTGCCCCAAGATAATCCCAAAGGACTCATGATGAAAAAAGCTATCCACCACCGGAGAAATAATTGTTGGTGTATAAATGCAGATTGAAACATACTTTTTTTTTCACTTTCTTTTTTTTGTATTTTTTGTCTGTGTTTTCTTTTGCAACATGGGTAATATTAGATGCATAACTACACATGTATAATCTATATCAAATTGCTTGCCTTCTCAAGGAGGGGGGTACAAAGGGAGGGAGAGAATTTGGAAGTCAAATTTTAAAAAAAGAATGTTAAAATTTTTTGTCTACCTATAATTGAGAAAAAAATAAGATAAAAATTAAATGAAAAAGTCTTCTGCTGAAATCTAATGGTTATCCTAAAAAATATTTTTTTAAATTTAGTGCTTGTTGTCCTTTAAAAGATTCATGATTCTAAGAAGAGTTGTTTATTTTTATCACTTTTATCTCTTCTCTGACCCTTGCTAGTTGTGAGGCTCTTTCCTCATTTGTAAAATGACTGTGATAATAATGCCTGTAGAACATACTCACAGGGTTGCAGTGAGAGTTAAACGACTTTTGATGCACTTTGCAAACCTTGAAGTGTTTTATCAATGCTAATTAAAATAATAACAATTATCATTCTCATTACTATTGATGATAATACTTCAGAAATAATTCCTCTTAATTTTTGACCTCTAAAAGCTTGATTGAGATTAAACATGAATTATGATAATTTCCCCAAATAATTTATTTTGATTTGGGTTCAAACCTATGATTTTGTTGGAACTGGAAACTCCCCATAAGGAAACTCCCTCTTCCAAAGCAGATCAGCTATTGTTCTACAAAGTAGAGAGTCTCCTGGGCCCCTGGGGGGGGGGTGTATTCCATAGTTTGCTCAGGGTCCCACAGGCAGAATGTGTGAAGGGTGGGACTTGAACCCAGAACTTTCTAACTGAGACCAATTCTCCCTCCATTCTCCAATTTTCCTCTCATAAGCCTTAAAATAGACCTATAAAATCCAGCTAAGGGATAGAACAGCATTTGAGGGTCAATTCTCCATGCAGCACCTGTGGACTCAGGTGTGTGATTCTTATCCATGGTGATCAGAAGTATGTTATTGAATTTCTGCATGTCATATGACAATGGGACCAGTGGGGACTGAGATACTTGATGTGCAGATGCCAGAAGACTCTATGGTGTTCTCAGGGAAACCTATTGAAATTACCTTGGGCTTTAAAGTGAAAGCCTTGGGCTTTGGCTTCAGTTTTTCCATTTCAGGTGACAACGTATATACTTCAATTGCTTGTAACAAACCCTAGAGAGAGAAATTAAATGAGAATTAATCCTTCTGCAGAAGAAATGCAATCAGGCTTCCACTACTCCAGGATCTACCTCATAATGAAGTCACTCCTTTTCCTGGTCTGGGTCTCGCCCCCTCCAGGCCTTTGCATCCTGGGGGTATCTTATCTATGTCTTTTTGTACAAGGGAGGACACTCTCAAAGTGCTCAAGGCCTTCTTGGGGCTCTGGGTACTAAGGCAATATGCTCATCTGACCTGCTCACTGACTTTTCTGGTCTTTGCCTTGATGTGACCTTTTTTATCTCTCTTCAGCACAAACCATATGTGACACATGAAAAGTCTGAGAGACATAATTTCTGGGTAATTAATCATTTTATTAATTATGGCTAGTGAATAATTAACAAAGAGGATGGTCATTTGGCTTTCTCTTATAAATCAAAGACTCCTCATAGAGGCCTCTTGACACTTACATACCCTTGGAAGAGTGGGTATTTGTGACAGGCAGAAATCAACTCTGAGTGGTTAACAATTAATAAGAGAATGAATATTATAATGAGAGGTAGACCTATTCTAATGAGGAACTGAGTAAGTGACTCTTATCCTGTCACTCATGGACAAAGAGAGACTCATCTCAAGCCAGACTACTCAGGCCCAGGTGCAATCTACACAAAAGGATGCATCCTCTACCCAGTTAATGAAAAAAGAATGATGATGGGGTAAGAATTCTTCTTGTAAGGTCTTCTAGTTGGGTGGGGCAAGAAGCATGTATCCAGAGGATTTGGGCTTGGCTGAATAACCTACAGGGGTTTATTTCTGGATGAGGAAATAGAAAAAGGAAAATCTTAATCTCAATTAATAATTCATTATTAATATGAGATAACTAATTATTTCTTTCACAGAGTAGCTAATTCACTGCTGCCATGAATCTTTTCATTCTTCCTTTGATCACCTGCAGTTTTGACTCTTCCAAGGTGAACATGCTCCACCTGGAAAAGATCAATGTCCTACAACAATGAGCAACATAGGCTTATTGAAGATTCTCTGCAGTCCGTCTCTCCAAAGCAGCTCAATCTCTTTCTCTCAATTCTGGTCCCAGGTCATTGTTTATCCTTAGCCTATAGAGATACTTATACTGATAGATTAACCAATGAACTGATTAACCCATTGAACTGCACGTCATTATCTAGGGGATATGCATGTGTATGTAGACAAATATGTGTGTGTGTGTGTGTGTGTGTGTGTGTGTATCTGCTCAAAGAATGAAAAACTGCCCATGAAATAGCAGTGGTGTTTGACAAGTCCTGGTGTTTCAAATGCAAATAATCTATTTTCATAAACTGAACGCTAGCTCAACAATGTGTCACAAAATCATCCTTCAATTCTTTGATGACTTTGAGATCTCACTGGCTCAGGCATTTCTCCTAGTGGTCCTCCACACATCCCTGACTTCTGATCCTCTGCAGCTCTCATTCATGGGCTCTCATAACCTCCACAGAAAGCTAACAAATCACAGAAGAGATCTTTCTCTACCTCTTTTAACATTTGGGGTACTAGTGCAGCTCTTGGCACATAGTGCCAATGCCTAATGACAAAATGACCTCTTGGCCTTGTTCCTCCAATCCTATATCTTCTAGGGGATATAGTCAATGCTGCTTTTGTGTAATCATCATTGACAATGTGCTGTAACTTACATGGGCTCACCATATGTCTCTCTATTGGCATTCATATTTTTTATAATTCTGATTATTTAGAGATTGTGGCATTCTATAATTCACAGAGTCACCAGAAGATTAATGTTATAAAGATGGATTTATGTTTAGGAGACATACTTGGGATATTGTAAGCACTCTGTCATTTCTCTAAAACCAATCCTATTTCCTCTCTTCCTCCTATTCACATCTGGGCCCAGCTCATCATTCAGCTACAGCATCCTCAGAGAAGAAGATATAGAGTAGGATGATAACAGCCTGGACCTGACCTATTCAAATACATTGTTAATATCAAAAAATAGAAAATGGAATGTGGAAAAGTTATCAATGTGGATAACGACCTTTTCCTAAGGAAGTTTAACCTATAAAAGGCAGTCACCTAAAGAAGGAACACAAAGGAGCCAACAAATATCGGCCATCCTGGCCAGGTGGAGATATGGTAGCCAAGTACAACACCAGTTTAGAATATGAAGCTATTGACTAAACCTTAAAGAGGAGAATGGTGGGAGATTTCAAGTTGTAGCACCAACTAAAACAGCAAAGAACAGTGGGAGGAAAAGCACATTTGCTGAAAGCTTGGCAAGAGAGTGAAGCCAATCCAGTTGACCCAACAGCATTTAAAGGTAAAAATGGAAGGACAACAAGGTGATAAAAAATGGAACAGATCAGTCACCTTTTCTATACCAAATCATTTTATTAATGAAAGAGTGGAACATGCAATATGATGGAGTCAAATGACATTAAAGAAGAAAAATGGGAAAAACAATTGAACCAGACCAAATTTCTCAGAGGACATCTGTGTTGGAAGCTATATGGCCATTAAGGAATAGACTCTCAAGACATTTGAAAGAAGGCAAAATGTTACACAACTGGGAAAAATATCTGAATCTGTGATTGAGAGCACATCAGGAAATGCCAAACTATAGGTCTTATTTCATAGGTAGATAGATAGATACAGTTTTTGCAAATGATCTACATATATATTAGAAGTATCCCTCATGAAAATATGAGATCAATCATTTAATAAATCAATGAGCATTTGTTAGGGAATACTAGATGCCAGGCCCTATGCTGGGCACTAGAGATACAAAGATGAGTGTCAAGAAGGTCCTGTCCTTGTGGAGATTACACTCTATCAAGGCTACAACATGCCCACATAAAAGCATATCCAAAATATAGATACAGAAAGGAAATAGATTATCTTTGTAGTCAGTTAGTACACACAGCTTAGGGGCTCTGAAAAGGCCTCATGGTTGAATTGGTGTTGGAGCTAATCTGGGAACAGGAAGTTTCACAACTTTTCATAATCAACCACAGCTTTACAGTCACAGAAATGGACTGAAACATAAGAAAACTATGAAAGGAGAGTGTAAGATTCCTCTTTGCTTCTGTTTTGTTGACTGTTATACCACACACACACACACACACACACACACACACACACACACTCACACAGATGCAAACATTTTGTTCAGGTGAGCAAAGTGCTGCTTAGAGAATGTCCTTCAAGAAGGGTTGGGTGAAAACCCACCAAATTCCATGACAGATGTGGTCGATCCTAGTATGGTGTTTGTCCCCAAGGTGGTGAAGGACTTTTGTGGAGCTGAAGTACCTTGATGTCCAGGGAGCCATCAACTCCAAAGGCACATGCTCACCAAGGTCTTGCTCAGTGCCATCCACTGAGGATGTGCTGCACTTATGAATGGCATTCCCCATTGATGAAGTTTCAGCAGACTCTCCTGTTAGTGAATGTCATTTTGCTGATTACCTCAAGCCCTAAACACTACAATGTCCCCTCTGGGAGACCCACAGTCACTCAGGAGTGATCCAGCAAGCTATTTATTCACATAAAGAAAAGCAAAGTCTTATGGAACAGATACTACAGAAGAAACAGGATTTGGGTCCAGAATTGAACAAGGGTAGGAGTTGAGATATTGTACTTTTCTTAGGACCATGGGGCTAAAGCTGGAAGGGACCTCAGAGGCCTTCTAGTCTAATGCCCCCACTTCACAGATGAGTAAACTGAGGCCCAGGGAGACTCAATGACTTGTCCACTCGCTGCTCCTGATATGTAACTGTTCATGTCCCACTTGTCTTTGAATGAGCTGAACCCATGCCTGGAATGCTCTCCTCATAGAGAATAGTGCCAGGGCTGGAAAGGCCTTCAAAGTCCATCTTGTCCAGCACCCTCATTTTGCAGGTGAGGGAACTGAGGGAAGATGAGTGACTTGTCCAAGGTCACCCAGGCAGTAAGACATAGGGTTAGCATCCAGTGCTTATGAATACTGGATTAGTCCTAAGCTACTTGCTGCAAATCCTGATGGTGCAGAAAGTCTGCAGAGTATATGATCCCAGAGGAACCAAAGAAAATGAGAAAACTGTGCGATGGGTCTAGGTCGGTGTTTAGCTTCCTCGCAATGATGACACACCTCTGAGATGTGGCCTGGCCTCACCCTCTTAATGCCTCCCTTGTTTGTCTACCCCCTTAGGTTTGAAGAAAAATAGCAGGTCACAATTCTACAGCATTAGGCCTGAAAGAATATTTTACTCTCATAACAGCCCCAGAAAGTAGGTATAACTTATATTATTATCCTCATTTTACAAATAAGGAAATGGAGATTCAGGAGAGTAATCTTCCTCCAAAATCACCCAAGTTGGTGCAGTGGCAAGAGCATTCATTCTGGAGTCAAAGGACTGAGTTCAAATCCAGCTTTTGACACTTCCCTCATTTAACTTGCCTGGGCCTCAGTTTCCCCATATGTAAGATAAGGGAATTGAACCACATACCCTCTGAGATCCCCTTCAATGGTATGAACCCAAATCCACAAATTAAAGCTCAGATATCTCCTAATGCTAAGTTCCCCCTGTGGTCAAGTCTCTGTGTGCTCATGGGCTATGTCGACAAGCTCGTGGCTTAGTGGAGCGGTAGAAGGAGATGTGTCAAGGCTACACTGGCCTATTTTCAAGTATTCAGACCCAGGTCATTTTCCAGACAATGTAGAAACAGCACCACAAGTCTTAGATGAGCATCTCAGGCTCTCCCAATTTTCTTTCTGCTCTCTGATTACTCCAGACTCCTGCCCCTTATCAGCATGAGTTGGTGTACATGTGTCAGGCAGATGTGGACACACTTTTGGACTTAAGAAGATTACGTGTCATCCTCATTCTTAATGCATCTCAGTGTTGCAAACAGGATTTTGAGGGAGGTTCACACTGGGTGTTTTATTTCCATCTCTATACTCTTAAGAAAAAGCTCCATTTAGTATTAACCTTTTCCAATGGTCACTATTGCACTGTAATGTGTTTTCCCCCCTTCTACTTCAATCCACATTATAAAAGTCACTTTATTAAAGAAATCTGTCAGTTTCAAATTCTTCCTTGCATGGCTCTAATGGTTTATTTTGTTTTTCCAGACCTTTAAATTTTATCACAGGATTTTTCCATGAGTTAACTGAGGCCAAATTCTGACGATTCATGTTTGGTCTTATAAATCTATTTCTTTACACACTTTCCAAGAGTGCATTATTATCAGGTTAACAAATTGGAAATCATCTAAGTGACGTCTTACTGTGTGGGTATGTGTGTGTGTGTGTGTGTGTGTGTGTGTGTGTGTGTGTGTGTGTGTTATTTTGTTTTCATTAGGAGCTGCTACTCTGTTTTAGCTCGTTTCAGGCTATTTGATAATTATTGATTCCATACTTCAGACTAGCCTCTGTGGATGCTGGTGGTTTTCAAAATGAAAGGGAGAACATGGTGCCCTTCTCCAAACACACTGCGCTTTGTTAGAGCTCCCAGACCAGTTGGCTGCCATGCCCAGGAGGAGTGAGCCAACACAGTCAATACATCCAACAGCAACAGCCAGTTGCTTCTGGAGAGCACATCTTTCTGAAAAGACCTCCCCAACCTCAGCTGCCAGAGGTTTCTCTGATGGAACAGAACCTTAGCCATCATATTCAGAAAGTCTGGCATAGTGGATAGAGCATGAGACTTGGAGTCAAGAAGACTTCATTCCCAACCCATCTCAGGTACTAGCTGTTTGACTCTGAAAAACACTCAGTTTGACACTGAACCACTCTGTGTTTCCATCTTCCTCATTTATAATATGAAAGGATTGGAATTGCTGGCCTCTAAGTTCCCATAAATCTATGACTTTATTATATGTCTCCTCTAGTACTGCTTGCAATTTCCACTAATAATTAGCAGGTCCTGAGAGAAGTGTTTGATTCTCCTAAGGGCTCTAGGAGTAACCCTGAGAGGTTGGCTATTATGTACTATTGTTCATAAGCCCCCATCAGTGTGCCTCCCACTAACAAGTCCCTGGTTAGACTTAATTAGCTTTTAGAAAAGGTATCTACTGTGAGGACTTCTAAATGACACAATGGATAGAGTGCTGGGCCTAGAGTCAGGAAGACTCATCTTCCTGAGTTCAAATCTAGTCTCAGATACTTATGAGCTATGTAAGTCCTTGGGAAAGTCCTTATAAGTCCTGTGTAAGACCTAGGCAAGTTGCTCAAACCAGTTTGCCTCAGTTCTTCATCTGTAAAAATGAGCTGGAAAAAGAAATGGCAAACCACTCCAATATCTTTGCCAAGAAAACCCCACGTGGGGTCATGAAGAGTTAGGCATGACTGAAAATGAATGAATGACAACAATAACAACAACAATTTACTATGAAGGTATATTCATCCCTAAAACTAGAGACATACTCTACCAATGCACATACAAGGGCCTTGAGAAGAATGAGCTCAAATTTTAGGTTTAGTAGCCTCTGGTTACTAGAAGTCCAAGTCAAACTGGCTCCAGCTCACCCCCCTGGGTTTGCCACGATGTGATGGAATAGCTGGGCATTTCTGACATTGGAGAATACAACTGTTTAGAAAGGTTTCTTGAATCTAAGCTACCAGCAACCATATGAATAAGTGCTCCAAGTTATAAATAATTAGAGAAACAAAAGTTTAAGCAACTTGTAAGATCCACCTCACACCCATCAGATCAGCAAAGATGACAAAAAAGGAAAACAACAATTGCTGGATGCAGGAAAGCAAAGATGCTAATGTACTGTTTATGGAGCAGTGAATTGGCCTAGTGGTTCTGGAAAGCAATTTGGGACTCTGAGTCAAAAGTTATAGTGCAGACCCATTTGACCCAGCAACACCAATAGTAGGAGTAGTAGTAGTAGTGGTGGTGGTGGTGGTGGTGGTGGTGATAGCTAACTTCATATGACACTTACTGGGTGCCAGCCATGGTGCTGAGTGATTTACAATTAGTATCTCAATTGATTCTTGAAACAATCCTAGGAGGCAGGTACTATTATTATCCCCATTTTACAATTAAGGCAACTGAGGCAGAAGTAAAGTGACTTGCCCAGGGTCATGCAGCTAGTTAGTGTCTAAGGCCATATTTGAACTCAGATCTTCCTGAATCCAGGCCTGGAGCTCTATCCATTGCACCACTGAGCTGCCTCTACTAAAAATAGACCCAAAAATCTCAAGCAAAGAAGAAAAGGAACTATGTGTACAAAACTATTTATAGTAGCTCTTCCCATAGTAGTAAAAAACTGGAAATTAAGGAGATGCCCACCTACTGAAGAATAGCCAAACCAAATGTGGTATTTGAATGGAATATTGCTGTGTCTTGAGAAATAATGAAATAGAAAGTTTCAGAGGACACTGGGAAAACCTGTCTGAGTTAATGAAGACTGAAGTGAACAGAACTATAAGAACAATTTTTACAATGACAACATTTTAAAGAAAAACAATTTTGAAAGACTTTAAATCCCTGCAATGCCCAAACAGGCTTCCAGGGGACCCAAGGTGGTACAAGCTCCCTACTTCCTGCCAGAGAATGTAGCATCAACACACATTTGGGGACATGGCCAAGAAGGGTATTCGCTTGTGTATCATTTGTCTTTTCTTTTTTGGCCCATTACTGTGGCAGGAAGGGAGTGGGGTGGAATGGGACAAAATAAATATTTGTTTATTTTAAAAAATCAATTACATTTTAAAAGAGAAATATGCATCTCTTGAATACATAACTGTGACACCTCAAGCCAGTTACTAAGCATTGGCTCTGGGCTTCCATTTTCTTATCTATTTTTGCTAATTTAAAAAAACTTTTAAGTAAAGATTTCACAGGAGTGAAAGGTTGCATGTATTTTCAAATGGATTCACAATATCATTAGTTTTATTTAGCTGTCTTACTTTCTTACATGAGAATGCATGAGGTTGGAATAATCTGCAAAGGTTTGCAGTGGGAAAAGAAAGTGCATCAGTAAAAGTTAATTTTAAAAAATGATCTGCACAATCTAAGTGTCCTATGAATCACCCACTTCTATGATTGCATGATCCCATGACTTGCATTTGCTCCATGCTGTTCAGTCAGAATTTGCCCTGACCAGTAACAACCAAGGTCAATGCTGAGGCACATTGATGGGAGCTGAGACAGATGCCTAGACCCTGGCAGGAAGATCTGGCCAGGAGGTAGAATTGGAACTGAAAAGGAGATAGACAGTAGAAAGTTGGTCTTAGTGATGTTGGCAAAGGAAAGTGTTCTCTAAGGTGATCAAGAAGATATTCTGGCCATCAGAATTCTGGTAACCACCACTTCTACTTATCCAAGGTCCCCTGAGCCCTGATGCTCAGACTAAAGTCCCCAAGACACTGCAGCTCTGAGGCTACTTCCAAACTGTCAAAAATATTCCAGGAGGCTTTAGTCCTAAAACCAGTTCATTGAATTTTAATGCTTTGGCAATTTATAGAATGGGGCAGAGTGTCTAAAGATCTGGTCAAGAAGCTCCATGTTCAAATCCCTCAATGAACCCTTTTTTAAAATAATATTTTCCCCAATTACATGTAAAATCATTTTTAACATTCATTCTTTTAAAATCTTGAGTTCCAAATTCCCTCTCTCCCTCCCTTCACCCCTCCTGAGATGGTAAGCAATCTGATTTAGATCATATATGTGCAAGCATGTAAAATATTTCCATATTAGCCATTTTGTGGTAAAAGACTGACAGAGAGAGAGAAAGAGAGAGAAAGAAAGAGAGAGAGAGAGAGAGAGAGAGAGGAAGTGAAAAATAGTATGCTTTGGTCTGCAGTCAGACCTCCATCAGTTTTTCTCTGGAAGTGGATAGTGTTTTTCATCATTTAGAATTTTCTTGGATCATTGTATTGCTGAGAAGAGCTAAGTCATTCACAATTGATCATCATACAATATTGCTATTACTATGTACAATGATGTCCTGGTTGTGCTTACTTCACTCTGCATCAGTTCATGTAAATCTTTCCGGATTTTTCTGAAATCATCCTGCTCATCATTTCTTACCTCAGTGAACTCTTACAAGCTTGGTAATCACCTTCAAGTCACTTCTCTGTGCCTCAGTTTCTTCATCTGTAAAATAGGAATGATCATACTTATAATATGTACCTCATAAGCCAGGTCCCACTTCACATGAGAGACCTTCTGAATGCCACCTTAGGTTCAAGGTGTATTGGGGGAATGGGTCAGAAATTATTCAAAACCATGGTTCAAGAGCTTCCTTTATTCCTTTTTTTTTTGGTGAGGAAATTGGAGTTAAGTGACTTGCCTAGGGTCACACAGCTAGTGTCAAGTGTCTGAAGCTGGATTTGAACTCAGGTCTTCCTGACTTCAGTGCTCTATCCACTGCACCACCTAGCTGTCCCAGTTTCTTTTATTCTTACAAGTTAACTAGAAGATATATATTTACAAAGCAAAAGAGATTTGATTATTACTAGAAGGGCCAGACCCATCAATTAGTATCCTTTTAAAAAAAAAATTTTACCATAATTTACTATAGCTTCTTCTATCTCTTTCAGAAAAAAAAAAGAAAAAAGGACCTAATTGTACAAAAAAAATATTTAGAGCAGCTCTTTTTATGTTGGCTAAGAATTGGAAATTGAAAGGATGCCTATCAACTGGGGGAATGGATGAACAAGTTGTGGTATATGATTGTAATGGAATATTATTGTGCTATAAGAAATGACAAGCAGGATGATTTCAGAAAAACCTGGAAAGATTTACATTAACTGATGCAAAGTAAAGTGAACAGAACCAGGAGAATGTTGTATACAGCAATATTGTATGATGAAGAATAGTGAATGACTTAGTTGTCCTCAACAACACAATGATCCAAGACAATCCCAAAGGACTCATGATGAAAAATGCTATCTGCTTCCAGAGAAAGAATTGATATCTGAATACAGATTGAAGCATTCTATTTTTCACTTTCTTTCTTTCTTTCTTTGAGTCTACTCGTATAAAATGAGTAAAATGGTTTTAACATGTAATTGGAGAAAAATAAAATATTATTTAAAATTATCTCTGTAAATGTACCTTAAATACAAATAATTATAAGCAGATATAATTTCACTTTGAAATAAAAATGTTCATCATACTATCTCTATTTTCTTTGCCTTATAAAATATAGATCTATGCATACCCATATATAACATATGTATATTTGCATATATATTATACATATGCACATATATTATGTATATATATACACACATTATATTATTATATGTTATATATATTATATATATATATGTTATATATAAATAAGCAAGACTGATATCTATCTGCCTTGTTTGTTTTTTTCCTGCTGCTCTACTGGAACTCAATAACATGTACTGCAGACTTTTGTTAAGACCTGAGGGCATGGATCTGGCCCCTGTGTCCCCAGTCATTTTAGGATGTAAAATGTGCTTTGGGTTACAGGTCATTTTAAAGGGGGGAAAAAAGGTAACACAAAACACACAGAGTAAACTTACCAGTTCCAACTTTCTTATCCTAAAATCAGTAAATAGCACCTGAGACCCAAACTGAACCAAGAAAAATTTAAAAGGCAAAGGACTGGATGCTAGAAGACATGAATTAAAATCTCACCTCAGACACTTCCTAGCCATGCAAACTTGGCCAAGTCCCCCGGCCTTTCTGAGGCTTTTTTTCTCATCTGGAAAATGGTGACAACACTGTTGGCACCTGCCTCGCAAAGTTCAGAGCCATACAGAAATGCTCCTGATTAGCATCACAGAGTCCCAAAGCTGGAGGAGAATCTGAAGGGCTAACCAGTTCAGCTGGTCCCTGAGCCAGAATTCCCTCTTGACAACACTTGAGGCTTTCTTCCCTCTGTCTGAATGACCTCCCCCAACCCCACCATTTATCCTGTCTACATCTTGTTGGAATATAGTTGCTTATTTGTAGTTTCCCTCATGGGGCAGAGAGCTACTCACACAGCAGATGCTGCTATTGCCTTTCTTTGTATTCCCAGCACTTTGTATGCTTTGTGTTAGGCACACAGTGGGAGCTTAATAAATGCTTGTCAACTTGACTTGACTTGGTCATTCAGCCTTTGTTTGAAGTTTTCCAGAAAGAGAGAACTCTCCACCTAAAGAGACTAACCATTCTACTTCTGGTTGCTCCAAGGAGGCTCTTCCTTGCCTTAAACCAACTCTCTGACCACATGACTCTGGCCCCCAGCCTTGTTGCTCAGTCATCTGGGGTCAGGCAAAGCAGGAGGAATGCTAATCCTTGGAGAGTCTTTGAGGACCAATCATGCCATGACCTCTTTTTACTGCTTCCCTCACCTCTTCAGGCACAGACTTGACCGTAACTCCTCAGGCATGTCATAGAAAGGCAATCATTCTCCTCCATGGGTTGGACTAGGTAGTGATGGGGCATTTTACCATCCTGAGGTTCTGCAATTCTCCTCCAGGGGACAGCCTTTAAACTATTTGAAGATAATAGCTATCCCCCACCCCAAATCTTCTCTTCTCCAAGATAAACATTCTTCACTCTGTCAACTGATTTTCCAAAACTATGCTGTCTAGTCCTGAACACATCACTCCAAATGGTTCAGCCCTGAGGACACAGTCCAGAAAAGTGAGTCTATCATCTCCTCCCATCTGAACATTCCATTCCATTAATGTGTCGTTGTTCAGTCATTTCAGTCATGTCGAGCTCTTTGTGATCCCATTTGGGGTTTTCTTGGCAAAGATATTGGAGTGGTTTGTTATTTTCTTCTCCAGCTCATTTTACAGAGGAGGAAACTGAGGCAAACAGAGTGAAGTGACTTGCCCAGGGTTATATAGCTAGTAAGTGTCTGGGGCTGGATTTCAACTCAGGTCTTCCTGACTTCAGGCCACTGTGCCATTTAGCTCCCCATTCCATTAATACAACCTCCAAAAAGAGTGGGCGGGGTCTGTAATTACAGGAAATTAGTAGAATAACAATAGATATCAACAAAGATAGACAAAGTAGTAAAATTCATTACTTCTCATCACTGGCATAAAGTCAGAGGAGAAATAGCTAGAAGAGACCTGAGATTGTGTAACAAAAACTAGTCACTTTACAAAGGAATCAACTCTAGCCCAAAGAGCCAATGGCTTCCTCAAGGTCATGCAGTGGTTGACTAGCAAAGCTGAGCTTGGAACTCAGGCCCCTGCCTCTAATCCAGTGATCTCCACTATCCCATGCCATGTCACTAGAAGCATCAATCAAACTGCCTACCTGTGCCACCTATCTGAGGGTCAGCCTCTATTCAAATCTCTAGTTCTGGGAAGCTGAGAATGTTCTCCTCCAGACTGAGGCAGACACTGCCTCCCTGTTATTTCCACCTTACTTATTCTACCTGAGGCCCAGCAGAATCGATATGAAACTCTTCCCACCCAACAAACTGTCACATAGTAGAAGGTGACAGGCATTTTGTCCTCAGTCTTCTTTTCTCCAGCCTCCCCATCGCTATGTCCTGCAGCTGATGAAGGTTTCTCGTCTCCTCTGCTTCCTCACATCCCTCCTGTGAACACCCTCCAAATGTCTTCCAGAAATGCAGCAGCCAGAATTGAAGACCAAACTCCATGGATGGCACAGCTCTGCCAAGGTAGAGTTGGCCTATCCCTCTCTCCTTCTGGTCACTAGAATTCTTTCATAGTAAAGTCAGTCAAGAAACAGTACACACACTCGTAGTCTCTATATACAATAATAATGAGTATACATCGATTACTGAATCTCAGATCACAAGTGGCACCTCCTACAGGCAGACTTTCTCAGTTCTACCCCCTGGTCCCCAAGCTGCTCTTGCCTCTCCTATTCCTGACTCTAAAATCACCTTGTATTTGCTTTATCTTTCACTTTGTTGCTCTACATTATTTGTATATGGGCTGTTATCTCCAATCAAAGGTGTGCTTCCCAAGGCAGTAGATAGCAAGTTTGGGTTTGATCTCGGCACATAGAACCTGGCACATAATAAGTGCTTACTGATTGGTTGGTTGGCTGGGGACACATTCAAAAAAAGACAATGCAACAAAGAGATGAAAAGGTGAGGTCCCAAGTGGTCTCCAGGCATGGCCTCTGCACATAATACACAGAGGAGTGGAGAGAAGTTGCTTCTTCGTGATGATAGTTCTACTTTATTCATGGTTTCCCAGGAAACATTCTGGGCCAGCCATTAAATTCTTGGTCAGACGTGATCCAAAGACAGACCCCCTGGGACATACCATCCACACTGGTGAAACAATCCTGAGGCCTTTGGGTTCTTTCCATCTGCCCTCCCCGAGTCCAGTGAGTGTGAGTTTTTGGAGAGAAGGGCTTCCCTTGCTCTTCTCTTTGGACTGTCATCTCGTAGCGTAGTACTTGGCCCATAGCAAGCTCTTCATTCATTCATTCATTGAATCAATCCATTAATGGATAAACATTCATTAAGTGTCTAGTATATACCAGGCATTGTACTAAGCATCTGTGCTAAGCAAAAGACAGTTCCTGCCCTGAAGGAGCTTACAGATGGGAGAGGTGATAAGCAAACAAATATATACAAACAAGCCATAGATGGGATAAATAGGACAGAGGGAAGTCGCTGGGATTGAGGGGTCCAGAAGGCTTCCTGTCTAAGGTGAAATTTTAGTTGGAACTTAAAGGAAGCAGAGCATTCTTATTCCATCAGTCCGGAATCAGGGGTCTATTCCTCAGTGCTTCTCCCACAAGCTTATTGTGTGTTTTCATCTAGCCAAAGAAAAGAAAGGAACCTTGATTATGGATTACCTCTTGTGAAAAGAGTTGCTTGGGGATGGGCTAACTCCAGCCCCCTTCAGATTTGGTGAGTTACTCAAGATATTTGCCAAATGTTTGGAGTTTCATTAAACCCACTAAGCTTTGCCAAGGATTTTTCCCTTTAATTTTTAAACATGAGTATTACAAATGAAATGTAAGCCTCATGTTGCCCATTTTTTTATCTATAAATCATCACACACACACACACACACACACACACACACAAACTCCACCTTGTTTTGTTAGAACTATTGTTGTCCATGAAAGTGTTTTATAAGCTTTCTAGAAGGCCTGTAAGGGGCTTTTTAAAAGACCTTTCCCTTAAAAATAAGCAGAGATCTCCCTTTTCTTTCTTGTTATGCCTGCCCCATAACATTTCTTCCGGTTCGTCCAATAAATTTCAAAGGACACAGACTGACCTTCTATTTTCCTTTTTATTAAGAATCGGGGTGGATTCCCTCTTTTTTTCTGACCTCTATGGCCACAGGGGCCTTGAGATATTTTGTGCATCCCTTATTCTTTCTTCAATTTGCGGTTTCATTGTTCCTTTTTGTCTTTACTGAAAATGATTTTATACATACTTTTTTTGGGGGGTGGGCGAGGCAATTGAGGTTAAGTGACTTGTTAAGTGACAGCTGGTAAGTGTTATGTGTCTGAGGTCATATTTGAACTCAGGTCCTCCTGACTCCAGGGCCGGTGTTGTATACACTGCACCACCTAGCTTCCCCTGATCTTATATGTGCTTTTTTAAAAAATCAAATAAATAAAAACATTTTAAGCTCCTAGAAAGGTCAGTGGCTTTGGTTATCAGGGCCTATGATATGTGCAAGCTCTGAAGAAATAGGAAAACTCAGTGCAATGGTGTTCTGCCAAATTTGGGACCCAACCAGGAGGATCCTGGGGGTCCAAGTTCCTAAGGACTTAAGCAGATAGGGACTGAGACGAGGCATCATCCAGCCTGTGCTTGGGAGGAAGTTTGAATCCTGCCCCAGCTTCCTACCAGCTGAATCACCCTGGTAAAGTCACTTAACCCAGTCAGTAAGTTCCAGGAATTCCCTATTGCCTCCAGGTTAAAATCGGAACTCCTCAGCCCAGCTTTTCAAGCCCTCCCTAACCCACTCCTTAATCCCCCTGCACCAACTCGACCTGCAGTGACTTGGACCTCCTGGCTGTTTCTCCCACTAGACACTGCAAGCATTTTCACTGACTAGTCCCCAAGACTGTAATTCTCTCCCTCCTCTATCCTGTCCTGGCTTCCTTCCAGTCTCAGCTCAAATTCTGCCTTCAGCAAGAAGCCATTGCCAGGCCCCCCGCAGCCCACCAATCTCACCACGTCTTCCCTTTATTGATTGTCTCCCATTTATTGTGTATAGAGCTTGTGGGCGCATGGTTACTTGGAGGTTGTTTGCCCCGCACCCCACCCCTGCCCCTGCCATTTTGTCTTTCTTTGTATCTTTTGCACAGTGCCTGACACATGATAAGCACTTAACAAATGCCTGTTGACTTGCTGGCTTCACTTAACCTATCTCAGCCTCAGTTTCCTCATCTGTAAAATGGGGATAACATTTACTTCTCGGGGTTGTGAATAACAAGTGAGATTTGCAAAGCACTTCATGGGAAACTCACCAACCCAGGACAGCTCACACTTCTCTGAGAGAAATCTAACTGGAAAACTAGGGTGGAGAGTGTGCTGGATTTGGAGTCAGGAAGATGTAACTTCAAATCTTCCCTCAAGTATTTAATAGCTGTGTGTCCCTGCTTAAGTCACTTACCTGCTCCTAGTCTCAGTTTTATCATCTGTAGAATGAGGATAATCATAGCACTTGCCTCCCAGGGTTGCTGTGAGGACCAGATGAGATAATATACGTGAAGGGCTCTGTATAAAAAGCTAAGTATTATGATTTTGGTTTGCTATTTGCTCTGAAAGTTTTCCAATCAAAAATCCCAGAGACAGCCCCTCATAATTTAGTGGATAGGTAGCCAGTAAACTGGGAATCAGGAACTCCCAGGTTCCTGCCTCAGGCATTTTCAGTTGGTTGTCCTGACTGTGCATAAATCACAAAACCTCTGTGAGTCTTGGTGTCTATACGTGGGAAATGGAGTTGAGAACAGTGTCGCTCAGAGGCTAGCTGGGAAGATAAGATTGGAGGAAGAAAGGAAGGGAAGGAGAGAAGGAGAGAGCACCAGGCAGCTACTGAGTGCTTTACAAACAAGATTTCCGGAACTATAGAAAGGGAAGTGGCATCATCATTATTACCCCAGGTGAATGTCGGTGACATGTCAGGTTTTTTTTTTAAATCCCCTCATTCCAGGACAAATGACCTTGGGCGTGTGACTCCCTAACTCTGTTCCTTCGGGCTAGCCATTTCCACCTTTTCCAAGACCAGAACCAGCTGATCCAGTTATAAAGCTGCATGACCTCACTCACACATTCCTGGAGATTTCTCTCTTTCTTTCATGGGTTCCCTTGAAACAAACATTTCCTCCAGTAAATAAAAAGTGAGTGGGCTCAGCGTTCCCTCCTCCCCCTTCTCCATCACCACTTCAATTAACCTGTTATTGTCCATCTTGTTTTCAATCACTAAGCAGGGTGGCTTCCTCAGAAACAGTCCACATTGCTTTTTACACTTGAAGTGAAAGTGGACTCAATGACTCAGGGAGTTAGGAGCTCGGGCGGGGGGGGGGGGGGGACTGAAGAAGGGGCCAAGCCTCCATCTCTGGGTTGCTGAAAGGGGAGCCCTTCCCAGGTCTGGGACTTCAGGCTGGGCAGAAGATGTAAGGGGGGAAGTGTGAAAGGCCTTGTATTGACACCAATGATGACTCTGCGTGTTTTATTTTCTGTTCATAGCGTCCCAAGGGCTGGGAGATAATTCCACTATAAAACTCTGAGGAACTAGAGCTTTTCAGGGCTAGTGAATTGGGATAATTGAACAATGATGACTGTCTGTGTGCTTCTCTCTTCTTATGTAAATGCTTAGTAAATATTTGCTGAATTTACTTGTGTTATAAATATGTCTCCTACATTATAGAAACATCATTTCTCAGTGTTGTGACTAATATTCTATAGCACACATTTGAAAGGAAGACAGATGCATGACAAGCTTGTTTTGATGCAACCAACTGACCAGTAGAAGAACAATTCTGGTCGGGCCACGTTGTTCTGTTCAGTTCCAGACATGAGAGTTTTAAAAGGACACTGAAAAATTGGAGTGAACCAGAGGAGGAGAACCAGACTGGTGAAGGGACTGAGCTCTTGACTTAAGAAGGTTTGGTGAAGGAACAAAGGGAGCTGTTGAGTTTGGGTTACACCAGACAGCTCTGTTCGAAGGTTTGGAGCACTTGGGGGAGGGGGAGGGAGTTGTGGGGCTAGGCTTCTTCTCTTTGACCTCTGAAGGTGAAACCAGGAGCAATGGGAAGATAGCAAGAGGTGAATCTGTGTTAGTCAATCAGTCAGTCAACAAACATTTATTGAACTACTATGTGCCAGGCCCTGGGCTAAACAAAAATGGGACAAGCAAACAAGTTACAAAAACATTTTAACATTTAGAACTATTTGAAAGTAGAGTGGGCTGTCTTGGGGAATAGGGCTTCCCCTCCCAATAACTATCACCAACCAAAAGGTAGATAACCTTTTGTTCCAGGGTTTCTGTCCCATGTGGATTGGGCTAGTTGTTTGCCAAGGGCCCTTGCATCTTTAAAATTCTGCAATGCTGGGATTTCATTAAAGTCATCTACACTTTCTATCTTCAATGTTAAAGTCACTTTCTTTTTTTAAACAATATTTTATTTTTCCCCAATTACATGCAAAAACAATTTAACATTCTTTTTTTTTTTAGTTTTGCGTTCCAAATTCTATTCCTCCTTCACTCCTCTTCCCTCTCCCTGAGACAGTAAGTAACCTGATATGGGTTATACATGTGCAACCATGTAAAGCATTTCCATATTAGTCACTTTGTGCAAGAAAATGAAAGAGAGAGAGAGAGGAAGGGAGGAATAGAGGAAGGAAGGAAGGAAGGAAGGAAGAGAGAAAGGAAGAGAGAAAGGAAGAAAGAAAGGAATGGAAAAATAGTATGCTTCAGTCTGTAGTCAGACTCCATTGGTTGTTTCTCTGGATAAGAATAGCATTTTTCATCATGAAATTTGGAATTATCTTGGATCATTGTATTGCTGAGAAGAGCTAAGTCATTCACAGTTGATCATCATCCAGTATTGCTGTTACTGTATACAATGTTCTCCTGGTCTGCTCACTTCACACCGTATCAGTTCAGATAAGTCTTTGCAGGTTTTTCTGAAACCATTCTGCTTGTCATTTATTATAGCATAATAATTTCCCATTACAATCATACGCCACAACTTGTTCAGTCATTCCCCAAGTGATGGGCATCCCCTCAATTTCCAATTCTTAGCCACCACAAAAAGAGCTACTATAAATATTTTTGTACAAATAGGTTCTTTTCCCTTTTTTACAAAAAAGTCACTTTCAAAAATGTAAATGTATTTTAAAACAAATCTGACATCAACAAGGATGGTGATTCTGACAAACCTTTTCAATTTTTGACTTTTGTTGAAATACCAAAATGATTTCTCTAACCACCAATGTGCATGTACAAATAACTTCATGATGGCCCCAAAGTCTTAGCTCGGTTTCAGCCTTCAAACAGCCTAAGAACGTGGTGCTACTCTGTCTATTAGGGGTACAAGCAAGAAAGCAAATTGTTATCATTTGGTTAAAATACTTGTTCATGTCTTTAGTCTCAACAGTCCCATTCATGACTGCAAATAGATTTCAATGTTGTCAAAGACTGAAAGGTCCATTAATTTCAAAATATTCATAACAACACTTTTTTGTAGTAGTAAACAAGTAGAAATAAAATGTGCTTCCTTCAGCTAGGGAATGACTGAATAAACTGTGGTATATGAATATATACAACATTGTTGTGAGTCTGGGGTGGAGAAACTGAATGGTGAAGACCTTAAACATTGACCATGCTTCTATAATCAGACACTCTCTAGGATTCCACTGATGTGCCTTGACTATATGAATCCATACTGTCTCCCTCCAATCCCCAACCCTCACCCCAACCTTTTATCTCTTGGTCAGGGATTGATCTTCAAATACATATTATCATTGTTGCTGGGATGAGTATTACTGTGGAATAATGATTGCTACTGTGAAGACTGTGATTGTTCAGTAAGAAATTATGACAATGAGGAATTCAGAGAAATATGACAAGTCTTTTATGAACTGACACAGAGTGAAGAAAGCAGAATGATATGCTCAGTGAGAAACAAAAATGAGAATGAAAAACAAATAAGAAGGAAACTGAATTCTGCTTAACAGTAATAACCAATTTCGGTCCTAAAGCATCATTAGTGACATCCATCTCCTTCCTCTTGGGAGTGGGGTGAGACTACAGTGGTAGGACTTTGCACATGTTGTCAGACACTTGGCTGTTTTTTTTTTAATCTAGAGAAGAATTGACTGTGATGTAAAACTCAAAGAAATCAATAAATCTCACTTTTTGAAAAATGTTGAGTAATGAAGGTAAGATACAAAATCAGAATAGAGAAATAAAACTATGATTTTACATTTAAGCATCATAAATCTGTAAAATAATACAGATATTTTTATAATTGATAACTGAGTTAATGCTAAGTTTACAAAGCATTTTCCATAACACCTTATTTGAGTCTCCAAAGTCAGTACTGTAGGTATTATTATCTTAGTTATATAGTGAATAAACTGAAACTCCGAGATATTGAATGATTTGTCCATGGCAAACCAACTAGTAAGTGTAGGAGGCAGGATTCAAACCTAGGTCTCATCTGATTCCAGGACCAAAATGATTTCAACTCTGCCAGGCTGTCTTTCCTCATGAATATTCCATATATCCCTGCATTAACAAAGTTCACCACTATAACACTAGTATTTTGACAAAGACATGATTTTTTTTTAAATAGGAAAGTCCATACTTGGCTCCATTTTTAAAAAAGAGGAAGTGTGTGGGTGTGCCCCATCTCCTATTTCTAGATATATTTGTTTAGTATTATGCTTATTCTTCTATCAAATTCCCTCTCCAAGGCCTCAGCATGGTATGGAGTAGACTCTGTTCTCTCAAAGTCTAAGTACAGAGCCCTGCTGTAGACCTACCAAACTGGAAAAACTTATGTGTGTACCAGATGATCCATCACTTGGAGAAGTTTGTTGGGGGTTCAGTTGCCAAAGGACCACAACTCTTCTCCCAGACAATTCATCTCTTAAGTCACGGAGGGTTACAATCTCAATCAGTAGAAAGTACCCCTGAGGAATCTTACTGCAGCTCATTAAAGGGTGAAAGGATTGAAATTTTCTCTTTTCTCATGTAGCCCAGAACCTCCAAAACTTTGGGTTCATATTGATGATCCCTTCTCAAGAATGCTCCTAAGGTCATCATCACTTTGGCTCATGTGCTACCACTCAGAATTTACTGTGAAAAATCTTCAGATAGGCTCATGCCTGGGTTTCCACTTATGTAAGTGACAAATACCCAACATTCATATATGCACTCAAGGTAATAAATGAATAACAGATGAGTCTTTAGTTCACCCCTCAGGAAAATTAATAAGGTGCAAAGGACTCACCAGAGCCCCAAAACAGTTAGAAGGAGCACAAGCACAACAGATACAAAAACCATATACAACACTCAGAGGAAAGATAGGAAGCCACATTGCCATAAGGATGACCCCTTGAATTTGCAGTGAAATCCCTCTCTACCAAAGTATTCTAGATATTCACTCTGAGACTCCTCATGCCACTCTGTGACTGGAAGTCCCCAAAGAAGTCCAACACATCCTGTGTCTCCTAGACAAGAAGACCTCTTTCCATCAGACCTGCATCATCCAAATAATTGGGAAAGAAGCACAGGGTTCCCTCCATCTCACAGATCCAATTCATTACCAACACTCCATGCAAAGTGTCCCTGTTAAGTAATGCTCAGTTGTCTCTAAGAGGCACACTGCTCCAGAACTCTTCTTCCCAATTCCTAGAAAGTCCATTCTCTGAACTCTTAAACTTGAGGTTACTTGAAGCAACCCCAAGGCTGCTACTGCCCAAGGAATTGGCCTTCTTTGTCTAGAAGGCTAGATTTGGGGATCAGGCTTCCTGGAATTTTTCCCTCCTCTCAGGAGCAAGGGGTTTAGGGATAGCATTGTCTATGAACTCCTTCTTAAGCCACACAGACAAGGACATTCAACTCCAATATATTTCTCCGTGATACTCCTGGATGGGATGGATATATTCTTCCTCTCCTTCCCCCTATGAACTCCAGAAGAAAGAAATGAGCAAGAAAAGGGGGGAAAGGAGAAAGCCAAGAGAGAGGTCAGCACACGGAAGTGCCTTTTGACATAAAACAACTTCCTGAGAGTTTTAGTTAACCCAATTTCTTGGTGGTAGCCACCCATTGCAGTAAGCCAAGCCCTAGGACTCATCAGTCTATCCGGTTCATCTCTGGACGGCCCCAAATTAAAGAGACTTGATCCAGTGCTGCTTGTTGTCCTTTTAACAAGGTGACAATGGGCAGGTCCAATGGGCAGACCATAGGAAGAAAGGTATGGATAATCCAAGGTCCAAACACTCATCTGCCTGATTTTAGAACTGCCTTAATCAACTCCCATTATATCAACCTAATAAACCCAAATAAATGACATTTAATATTGAGTAGACCTTCCAATTATCTTCCACCATGGCCCTCTTGCCATTTACCCTGTCTTCTCCGTTATTATGACACATCCAGAGCCCTGGGTCCCCACCCACCGTCCTAATTGGCAGATGTGGCCCTGGGCCTACCTTCTCCTGCTGAGTGCCAAATCACGTTTCATATTTCACTTCTGCCATCTTCTTGCCACCGACATTGACCCCTCATAACCATTATCCTCTTGCTTTCTATATATGCATATAGGGAATCATAACTGAATTGGGAAGAGGTGTTCAAATCCCACCTGACACTAGCTATGTGACCATCAGCAAGTCACTTCATTGCTGTCTGCCTCAATTTCCTCATTTGTAGAATGGGAATAATAATTAATAATAATAATAATACCTAACTCCCAGGGTTGTTAAGAACAAATGAGATAATATTTGTAAGATGCTCTGCAAATCTTAAAGTGCTATATTATTGTTAGCTAGCTACTGTTACTATTATTACTGTCATTGCTACTGGAAAAGTGTGTGTAAATCAGCTCCCCTTTGGCTCCACTCACCATCTGAAAGACTTCCCATACCAAAACACCTTCCCCAATGCATTAGTCCAACCCCTACACAAACAGGAGCCCCTTCCCTCTTAACACGCCTAGCAAGGAGGCAACACAGCTCTGCTTGAAGACCACCTAGTGGGGGAACATGCTGCCCTGGAAGTGAGGTTGGAGTTTGGGCTTTCCCACGACCCCAATTATCCATATAGTTGTTTCCTCACTTTTCTTTAATTTGGATGCTCAGACCAGGCCCTGTTTTACTGTCTGGGAAGTGTGATGACTGCCGTTTATCTCCCACCAAGCCCAGAGATGGAATAAGGATGTGTGCATTAAGGAGGCAGACCAGCGTGAATGCTGGTTATAAAGTGCTGTGAGAGAACATTGGGAAGCAATGCATTTGTGATGAAAATGGTGATTAGCAAAGTGCCTGCAGAGGCATTCTCTGAATTATGTTCCCTCCCTCTAGTGTTCCGGGGGAGCTGGGGTTCTTCTCAGTTATCTCTGAATACCAAACATTTTCTATCATGCAGGAAAGTCACCATACTTCATAAAGTTGTGGACTGGACTGTCTGGTGGTTAGGATTTTATAACTCTGGATGAGATTAGCATATTCACTGAAAAGATTTCATTCTTGATGACTCAGGAAAGAACTATATTTTTTTTTTACCATAAATTAGGCTTTGTTCACCAAGGTTAGCCAATAAAACTGAATCATACTAAGTTGTAAAAGGCTCAGAGAGTATCAACACACCATGGGCTCTCTTCCAGATTTGGGCACTTGCAACACATGCCTTCATTTAGGTCACTGAGAGTATTAGAACCAAGGATAGATAGAGACTCCTTCCCAAACCACAAAGAGAAAATAGAGATAAGTAAATGAATAAATAAAGTAATAACTACATAAATTTTACATTCAGGGCGTAGAGTGGTATCCCCTTTCTAGCCTGGTATCTTTTTCTGACCTTGACCACAGAAACTGACTGTCTCCTGCAGCTGTGTTGTGATATATTCTATGACAAAGGTCCTCTCCCACTTACCAGTCATTTCCACACTGTGCTGCCTTTACCATGGCCATCAATCTCACCTCCTCCTCACGAGAACCTTGGATTCCCTTCCTGAAACCCCTCTGGGATCTGATAAACGAGCAGTCACTTTATCTGGTCAAAACCAGACCCCCATACCACTTCCTCACCATCTCCACATCATGCCAGGCCAGAGGTCTTCCTTCCAACCATCTTTTAGGTGTTGTCTTACATTATTATAATGTAAGCTCCTTGAGTATAAGAACTATCTTGCCAACTTATTCTTGTATCACCAGAGTTTAGTACCATGCCTGACATATAAATAGTAACAGTGATAATACCAACTACCCCCACAATAATAATAGCTAGCATTTATATAGTGCTTTAGAGTTTGTAAAGCACTTTATAAATATTATCTCATTTGGAGATAATAACAACACTAGGAGATAAGTGCTATTATTATTCCCATTTTACAGATGGAGAAACTGAGGCAGGCAGCGATCAAGTGGTTCACTGAGGGTCGTGTAGCTACTAAGTGTCTGAAACTATATTTGAACTCAGGGCTTCTTGACTTCAGGTTCAAGCGCTCTATGTGCTGTGCCAGCAGCTACAACAAAATGCTTAATAAATGCTCCATCTGTCTATCTATCTATCTATTCATCTATCTATCTATCTATCTATCTGTCTGTCTGTCTGTCTATGTATTATATGTCTGTCTCTATGTATTTGTCTCTCATTTGCTCTTCCTAAAGAAAAAGCTCCACCAGGCCTTATAGTGGCTAAAAAAAAAAGAAGTATACGCAGTAAGAGGAGTGTTATAATTGGATAATGGCTAATGTTCTGATTTTCAGAAAAATGAAGAATTTGGTTCAACTGGGGGCAGCTAGGTGGAAAAGTAGGTAGATCACAGGCCCTAGAGTTAGGAGGACCTGAGTTCAAATGTGGCCTCAGACACTTACTAGCTGTGTGACCCTGGGGAAGTAATTTAACCCTGTTTGTCTAAGTTTTCTCATCTGTAAAAAATTAAAAATGACCTGGAGAAGGAAATGGCAAGCTACTCCAGTATCTTTGCTAAAAAAATTCCCAAATGGGGTAACAAAGACTCAGACACAACTGACAAGTGACTGAGTTGCAGCAAATGGCTCAACTGAGCCAAAAGTTGAACTAGATAATCCCTATAGACCCCATCCTACAACTGACATTAACAGAGGGGACTGAGCTCACCAGCTCTTTGAGAATGATAGAGTGCTTGGGTGTTTCTCTTGCACACCCTACGGTTTGGGGTAAAGCTCATTATCACTGACACAAACATAGGATCAGCAGCACCTGGGTCTTAATGCTGAACAGGATCAGATAAATGGCCGACAGCATCTCCTTGTGGTTGTATCTCTAAAATGTGTTTTCTTGACTTTTTTCATATTCTCCCTACCCCCACACCATTTTATCATTATTTAAAGTAAATTCTAGAGAGATATAATGCAGTGCAAAAAGAGAACTAACACAAAATGAGGGCCAAATTTCCAATTTCATGATTACAAAATAATTCTTTGGTACATTCACATTACAATTATTATAAAATCACCACCTCTATAATCTGATTGAGCATATTATTTTTTTTAAAACTGTCATTATTTGTTGCTTTAGATTATTCAGAAACTTAGTATTATAATCTGTCATTCTGCAATTGTGATCAGAATAGCAAATAAACTGAAGAGCATTAGAAACTCCTTTCTTTCTGTACCTAGAGCTCAAACAATAGATTCACAACACTTTTACTAAATTTAATGCTCTTATGAGGAACTGTTGGGATTCTTTTCTTTGAGAGAAAGAACTGTATCTAATTGGGGAGGTCACCTCCTGTGGGAAAATGAGTCTTTGAAGCAAAACACTCTTGACTAA
Organism: Vombatus ursinus; assembly: GCF_900497805.2. Taxonomy (NCBI): domain Eukaryota; kingdom Metazoa; phylum Chordata; class Mammalia; order Diprotodontia; family Vombatidae; genus Vombatus; species Vombatus ursinus. The sequence goes on from NW_020954582.1 coordinate 110,962, forward strand.
AAGCGTTATCTTTTTGCTCATACAATACAAAAAGATATACCTATCCCCTGCCCAAGGTCTTGCTAAAATGGATTATCCACAAAGCAAAGAAATATTTACTTTCTTAGAATTCATTCTGAATTCCACACACCTATCCTCAGTTTTGCAATTTTTAAAATTCTTTGCCAATTAGTTTCTTCATCAGCTGCTTTTAATTAGCCATGGTTGGGCTGGTACCCCACCTTGTGCCCCTTTTTAGAGATGAAATTTTTCAAAACAATTACCTATTAGACTATGACTCTCACACTTTGATTCAATTTGGAAGTGAGACTTGAGGGGAATAAATTTGTTTATCTTTCAAATTTTTGCTTGTTTTTGGAAAGTTTATAAACCCATTTATAGAAATCCAAGGATCAGATGCCCATATAAACATAGGAAGCATTTTTGACAGATATTCAGATGTGCTACGGTTCCCTTAATCTTATCTTATTTAGGAATTCACAGAATGAGGACTGATGGGAATATTGGAGGTGGCCTTCATATCCCACAGTTTATAAATGTGGGAACTGAAGTTCAGAGATATTAATGGCTTCCCCAAAGTCACAGAGCTTTTATGTAGCAGAGTTGGAATTTGAAGCCAGATTCCCTGAATTCAAATCCAGTGCTCTTTCACTATACTACAGCTTCTTGCTTTATTCAAGGACTACCAGAGGAATGTTGTGACATTAATGCCCTAAAAAATCCTACAGACAAAACAAATATCTGAATAGTTCATTCTGTAGAGTTCACTGAATGTTCTTAAAAAGAAATACTCACTCAAATGTTCATTAACACACAACTGACTTTCTTACCTAAGCATTTCAGGAAACTCTTGATTGTCCCTGTCTTCCCAGAAAAATAGATTTCCTGTCCTATTTCACAGCCTTCTACCCCTGGGAAATTTTTATTTTATTATTACTGACTGTAACGTAGTATAAAGAAAGGCATTTAAAGTGTGGCAACAGAAAAGTCTTGCATCAAAATCACTGGGGAAATGGTTCAGAACATCTTGATTTTAATGTGATTAACATCTTAACATTAATGTTGCATAGCGAGAGTTCTTGCATTCACAACATACTGATTTTAGTACATAGAACCTTTGGGTATGAGGCCACTGTCACTGGAATTTTGTGTTTATTGCATTTAGAAGAGCTGGACATCACTGGTATATTTTGACAGAATCCAAATTATGTCAATTCAGCTTCTCAGTGTAATCATACAAGGGCAATGCAGTCACATTTTTATTTCTTGAGATCTTCAGAATATGGTTTGAGGAAATCTGCCTGTGTCCTCAACAAGGCTATCCTCCATCCATGGAAAGCTGGCCCTCATAAAGATTCCATACAAATGGGAGAGGAGACATATAGGTGGACGGCAGTCCTTGCTCTCTCTTGATTTTTTTTTTATATCAGTATAGTCCGAGGTTTTTTTTTTCTTCCCTAATTTGTATTTCTTGCTCTCTTTTAGGTATCTTGTAAGTTAGTCCTCAATGCCCTCATAATTGGACCACCTTCAGCATGGATCTGTCCTCCCTATTTTACCAAATCTGGCTGCTCTTTCCATCTTTGTTTTCATTCCCTGTAGGTACCTCAGGTACTATGATATCAAGGTCCAAGTATGGTGGTTCCACTCTCCTTGATGGAGAAAACAGCTTGTTAAAGTAAAATCCTTTCCATTTTTCTTTGGTTTGTAATTTCTTTTTGTTTTCATCTTTGAGTGCCCTTGGAATGACTTTGTTCAGCTAAATATCTTGCCAAGCTTTCTTTAGACCATTTTTACCCTCCACTGCTTCTCATTGCCTTATGAAATTTGACTGTATATACTGTAACCCTTAAGTTTTACGGAGTTTTATGTTCTAAGTTGGTATTGCCTTCGGAGCTGCCTCTCTCCATTTGGCAATTGAGTCAAATGTTTGCTAAATGAGGCACTTTCTGTGCTCTTCGTTGTAGCAATTAATTTACATTAGTTTAACTGCTAGATGAAATTATTATAGTGTCAGTGTTATTGTTGTTTATTTCTCATTTCTAATTTTCAATAGCTTTTGAAAATAATTCTAGATTAAATCATCTTAATTTTGTGCCTCATAATTACTTTTCTTTCTTCTTATTTAATATGCTGATCTTAGCCCTAATGAGTGGATAGTTTGTGCATAGATAACTAATTCAGGGATAATTTCAATGTCAACAACTATTTCCCTTTCCATTAAATATAGGCCACTTCATTCTTTTACTAGTTCTTTTAATCAGGAAATTTTTCATCATATAAAAGTTTGGGATTTCCTATTATGTATAAGGCTTTGGCCTCTCCCATTTCTTTATCCTGAGTCATACTTTCCCATATATTTCTCCCCATCCTCACATTTTCCCACATTTACTCTGAACATATAGGATTTTAAAAAATACCATTTAGCAATAGACACCATTTTAACTATCTCACAAATGATTGAAATATTGGGGAATATAAAATCCCATCATGATTATTATTTGTTCATTATAGAAAGCATTTCACTCAATAGAAGAAAACACCATATCTTACAAGTTCTTTTATAACATGGTATCCCCCATCCATGTATCAAGATCATTTGGGATTCCTTGGAAAATGTAACAGAAATGGCTCTCAGGTAATAAAAATCAGGCAATATATAAAGCAAGGAGATGGGGGCTTACCAGAAGTATTCACCACCATGATGGAAGAGATATAGGGCAGAATCTAATGTGAAAGGAGATTCCCTATTGATGGTGAGATCCTCCAAATATTGCTGTTGGCAGGGGGTACCATGTTGATTGCATCAGATGTCAAGACACTAAAGAGTCTTCTGGAAGGGGATAGTGATCCTAGTTTGGCCTGTCTATTCCACACAGAAAAGACCAAAGGGATGAAGAACATCTTGCCCAGTTTTCAATATACATCTGAACATATACTTTATAGTTTTTCCAACACTATGTATAGCCAGGAGAGAAAATGTGATAAACATGCCAGTGTCCAGGAGGTAGAGCGGCTGGATTGCTTTCAGAAAACTACAAAGTTCCTTTGCTGAGCCCAAGATTCCCATAACCCTAATGGCCTGTCTTTCAAATACAACCATTGTTTTGTTTTGTTTTTTTAACAGCAGAAAGACCTGGATCATGATGGCTTTTAAAGATCTAGAGATTAGCATCACACAGAGTGCAGTAGGAAGGTACACAGTAGGGGTGAGCAGGATGCAGCGTATCACCAACAAGCAGCACCAAGGAACAAGTGTAAATGAAATTGTCAAGGCAATGTTTGACAGAAAGAGAGAATAGTTTGGCCAAGATCCCATGATAGCAAACTTTTGGGAGGATATGGACAAGAGTTGCACTGGATGGGGAGGCAAGCGTGGACTGTGGTTGGCTCCACTGAAGTAAACTCCCCGAGTGAGAAGATTGAACATCCATCTGAGTATTCGAGCCAGGGTGCAGAGCCAGGACTCAAGAAGAACTTGATAGGCTTGAACAATGAGCTAAATCAAATAAGAGGAAATGGAATATGGGTAAATGGAAGTTTGACACTTGGGTTCAAAGAGTCATCTTTACAAAACAAGACGGATGGTGCATGGCTATAGAGCAGTTTGTCTGGAAATGTTAAGGGGATTTCATTGGACTGTAAGATTGATATGAGTCAATAGTGGGATATGGAATCCCATAAAGTGTGTGTCATTTAAGGGAGCATTAAAAGAGGAATAGAATCTGAGTTTAAGGACACAATAGCCCTGCTGCACTCTGCCCTTGTGGGACCACTTTGGGGATGCTGTGTTCACAATTTAACCCATTCATTTTTTAGGATTAGATTATTTAGTTTCCATTTAATTTATAATCTATCTTTCCATGGCCCTTTATTACATATAATTTTTATTGCATCATGATCTGAAAAAGATGCATTTCATATTTCTGCCTTTATGCATTGGATTGTGAGGGATTTTATGCCCTAGAACATGGTCAATTTTTGTGTATGTGCCATGTACCACTGAGAAAAAGTATATTCCTTTCTATCCCCATTCAATTTTCTCCAGAGGTCTACCACACCTAACATTTCTAATATTCTATTCACCTCCTTAACTTCTTTCTTGTTTACTTTGTGGTTAGAGTTATCTAGTTCAGAGAGGAGGAGGTTGAGGTCCCCCACTAGTGTGTTGCTATCTATACTATAATATACTGTAGCAACACTATATTATTGCTGTTTACTTCTTCCTGTAACTCCCTGAACTTCTCCTCTAAGAATTTGGATGCTATACCATTTGGTATGTATATGTTTAGTACTGGTATTATTTCATTGTCTATGGTACCTTTTAGCAGGATGTAGTTTCCTTCCTTATCTCTTTTGATAATAACTATTTTTGTTTTTGCTTTGTCTGAGATCAGGATTGCTACCCCTGCTTTTTTAATTCAGCTGAAGCATAATATATTCTACTCCAGCTTTTTACCTTTACCCTGTGTGTGTCCCTCTGTTTCAAATGTGTTTCCTGTAAACAACATATTGTAGGATTATGGTTTTTAATCCATTCTGCTATCTGCTTCCATTTTGTGGGAGAGTTCATCCCATTCACATTCACAGTTATGATTACTATCTGTGTTTTTCTCTCCATCCTATTTCCTCCCTGTTTATGCTTTTCTTTCTCCTTTCTCCCTTTTCCTCCTCACTAGTGTTTTGCTTTTGACCACTGCCTCCCTTTTATTAGCCTCCTCCCTTTTCTTCCTTTTTATTTTTTGGCTAGGCAAAGGGGTTAAGCGACTTATCCAGGGTCACAAAGCTAGTAAGTATTATTGTATTCTGAGGCCAGTTTTGAACTCAGGTCCTCCTGAATTCAGGGCCAGTGCTCTATCCACTGCACCACCTAGCTGCCCCTCTTTCCTTCCCCTTTACCCTTACTACTTCTTCCCTCTCTTCTATCCTCCCTCCCTTTTTCTTTCCCCTTTCCTCTCCTACTGCTTATAAGGAAAGTTAGATTTCTATACCTAACTGATTATGTCATTCCCTCCTCCAGCTAAATCTGATGATAGTAAGGTTCAAACAATGCTCATCTCCCTCCCTTCTTTCCCTCTATTGTAATAGGCTTTTTTGTGACTTTTCCTATAATGTAATTTACCCTTATCTGCCTTCTCATTTCCTTTTCTCTCAGTACATTTTCTTAGATCAGATTAATCCACTTACTTGGATCCACTTAACCCACTTGATTAGTTTTTTTTTATCATTACATCAAAGTTAACTTATACCCACCCCCTCTGTGTATATCCCTTTAAAATGGTGTAACAACAATACAGTTCTCAAGAGTCACAAGTGTCATCTTCCCTTGCAGGGATGTAAACAGTTTGCCCTTATTAATAACATGTTGTTGTTGTTTTTCTGTCCCATTTGCCTTTTTATGTCTCTCTTGAGTCTTGTATTTGAAGATCAAATTTTCTGTTGAGTTCTGGTCTCTTTATCAGGAAGGTTTGGAAGTCCCTTATTTTGTTCAATGTCCATCTCCTCGCCTGAAAGATTATGCTCATTTTCACTGGGTCATTGATCCTTAGTTATAATCCAAGCTCCTTTGTCATATGGAATATCGTATTCCACACCCTATGATCTTTTAATATAAAAACTGCAAGGTCCTGTGTAATTCTGACTGTGGTCCAATGATATTTAAATTGTTTCTTTCTAGTTGCTTGCAGTATTTTCTCTTCGACCTGGTAATTTTGGAATTTGGCTACTATATTCATTGGCATTTTTAATTTGGGATCTCTTGCAGGAAGTGATTGGTGGATTCTTTTTATGGCTATTTTACCCTCTGGTTCTAGGACCTCAGGACAGCTTTCCTTGAAGATTTCCTGAAAGATGCTGTCCAGGCTCTATTTTTCATCATGATTTTCAAGTAGACCAATAATATTTAAATTGTCTCTCCTGGATCTATTTTCCAGGTCAGTTGTTTTACCAATGAAGTATTTTACGTTTTCATCTATTTTTTCATTCTTTTGTTTCTGTTTGACCGATTCTACCTGTCTCATAGAGTCATTAGCTTCCATTTGCCCAATTCTGCTGGCAGTTGGAGGCTGTAGGGTTCTGGCAAGTTAACTGGTGTTGGGCTGGAATCAGCAACACTAGAACTCTAGGGATAGGATTGGGTAGCCTGGTCGCTGGAGGTTGCCTGCTCACCTGGGCCTTTCCTTTCTCTCCTTTTGCTTTCTTCAGCTCCTTTCAGACAGATGTTTCACTGCTGTGGGATGTTTCTCCACCTAGGGCCCTTGGAGCACTTCCCAGAGTTTTGCTGAGACACTGCGATACTTGACTGCTGTAGGACACCAAGGCACTTGGTGATTTTCTGAGATGGTTTCCACTGGTTCCCCTGCCCATACTGAGGCACTCAGGGGTCCTGGTGTTGGTGTTTGTCTGTTCCACCACCTGGGTTTCAGGATCTCCTCCTGGTATTCTGAGGTGGGACTTTCCACTAGCTTGCTGGGATGCCTCCTGTTCTATACTTTTCCCTTTCCCCCAGGGCAAGAGGGACCTTTCCGGTTAATTCCTCAAGCTACCTGGGCTACTGGATTGCTGCACCTCATCTTTCTTCTGGTTCAGCTATTCCAGGGTTTTCCTGGATATTTTCTGGGCTTTCAGAAGTCAATAAGGGATGATAAGAGTGACTTACTTCTTACTCTGCCATTTTGGCTCCCAGAAGTAGAACCCCTATGTTCACAATTTAAGAAGAATCTTTATGAGCTGGAAAGTGTCCAGAGAAAGGCAATGAGGATGGTGAAGGGATTCAACCTCATGATATAAGGAATGGCTAAAAGGGGTGCTGAAGACATTTAACCAGGAGAAGAAAAGACTAGGGAGATAAATGCTACCTGTTTTCAAGTACTTTAAAGGTTTGCCCATGGATGATGGACTGTTCATCTTTTCCTTGCTGCCAGATGGCAGAGCCAGGAACAATGGGCAGAAGTTGAAGAAGTAATGTCATGAAAAGCTTCACAACATTTGGAGATGTCCAACAGTGGAGCACCTCAGGAGGAAGTGCATCTCCCTCTCCCCTGTATGGCCAAGCCAGCCAACTGCTCATCTAGCATGATGTAGCAGGAATGGTGGTCCACATCTGGCTTAAATTAAACAATCTGTGATTCTGGATTGAGCAATTATATGTTGTCAATCAGGGTTCCATTTTCATAATCACCTTAGTGCTGTTAATACATTTTTCATCCCCTAATTTTAAAACTGGGAGCTTTGTTTTACACACATCAATATTTTTTAAAGCAGCATCTCATCTAATTTGATTTTCTCTATAAAGTTATATGAGTCATAACATTCTTATTCTGCAAACAGAGAATTTCAGATACTTTAAATTGGAAGCTTGTTTTTGATTAACCACATTCAGTCCTCCCAGCTGCATCTCATCAATGCATTCTGGGCATCAAATACTCCAGGTTCCCTAACCCCAAAACCAGGATGGCTCTCTGCACCCAAAACTAGCTGGATCAGATGACTGAACACATTGTTTTCCTTTCTTTTTCTTTTTGTTATGCTTTTCCTGGAATCTCCCAAGAACTAATGTTATCCAGAAACTTACAAAGAGAACTGATTGGTGCCACTCTTTGGATCATGTTCAAATTGGAAGCTCCCCCAACATTGAGGTCTATTTATGACATTGGTGCTTTTCATAAATTATAATGTTTTTAATGCTAAGGCCAAAAGCTCTCTTCATTGGGAGATTTTAAAACCTTAGATGTGAAAGCAATTAAAAGACTTGAGTATTAAAATGGAAAGGCAATCAGAACAAATTTGCAAATCCAAATGCTATGGAAGTTTCTGGAGAAAAAATTGCAATTCCGAGTGTTTTTACCACCATTTCAATAAGCTTCTCAAACAAGATTTTTACCCCCCAAAAACCCCTATTATCCACTTTGTATCTATATGGTATTGATGGAGTTCCTTTTAGGAAAGAACCGGTTTGTTTTGTTTCTGTGTTCCTAGCCCTTACTGCAGTGTCTGGTACTGAGTAGGCATTTAATAAATTTTTGGAATAGATTGGATTGGATAATAAAATAACACAGAAGTCACCTCCTCCATGAAGCCTTTCTTGATTTCCACAGCTACAAGTGCCTCCCCCAACAACGGACTTCTCTATCTACTTAGATGAGGAGAAGCTGATCATCCCATAGAATGGGGTAAGGACAGGGACTATTTGTTTTATCTTAGAATTCCATACTTACTATGGGCCTGGCCCATTTTAAGTCATTTATAGATGTTTGTTGAATTGAATAAACAGTGAATCCCCCCAATAAACCCAATCCACCCCAATAAACTGTCACCCCCAATTGGCTACCATGCCTTGGAAGCTTAATGGGGGGGGAGAAGGAGGGAAGGAGGGGGAGAGAGAGAGATTCTGAAAATATGTGTCAGGTAGGATTCTGGGAAGGTGGCAGAGTAGGTCAGAAAACTCCAAGCTCTCCAGATTTCTCTCACAAACAAGATAAAATAGTGCCTTCGGGGGAATGTAAAGTGGTAAAAAATAAACAAGAGTTGAGGCAGAACAGTGGTTCTCCTGGGACAATTGGAGAAGATCCAAAGAAAATCCCGGAACTGAAGTTAGGTCCCTGTGAAGAGTAAACACCTCCAGGCTAGTTCCACTGAAATAGCAAGTGGAGAGCCTTGGGGATAGCTGGGTTGGGAGGTAGCCTCAGTCCCAGTCACAGGAACTTTTACCTCCTGGACAGTGTGGCAAGTAGAGTGTCTGAGCAGGGGAAAATTGAGGGAACATCTGCTGATGAGGAATGCCAGACCCAGCTGTGCTGCCTAGATGTGGCCCTGGGCAAAAAGGAACCAGCATACACCCTGGTGAGTACAGAAGTAGTGGGGCGGGACTCCCACTGGCTGTGGGCACCTACAGGAGGATGGAATTCTTGGTTTTGGTTCCATGTTAGAGGTGAGAACTGAAGGAAGATCTGAGGCCAGGGGCACCATCCTCTATACCCCAGGACTAGAGGTGATTGCAAAAAATAAGCTGCTACAAATTAAAAAAATGAGCAGGCAAAGGAGAAAAAATCCAACTATATAAAGTTACTATGGGAATAGAGAAGATCAGGGTTCATCTTCAGAGGAGGATACTGATGCAAAAAAAAGCCTCTTCTACCCCAAAGAGTAATGTGAAATGGTCACCTGCCCAAAAACAATTCATAAAAGAACTTTAAAAAGACTTTAAAAATCAAATGAGAGAAATTGAGGAAATTTTTTATAAATAAGAACAATCCAGTAAAAACAAGAAGATAATGGGAAAAAGTCAACCAAGCAGAAAAGGAGATGCTGAATAGTAAGGGAGAAAACAACTACTTAAAAATTAGAATTGGTCAAGGGGAAGCCAGTGAAGTTATAAGAATATAAGAATAAGTTATAAAAATAATAAAACAAAAATATAAAGAATGAAAAAATAGAAGAAGGGGCAGGTAGGTGGCACAGTGGATAGAGCACCGGCCCTGAAGTCGGGAGGACCTGAGTTCAAATCCAGCCTCAGACCAAACACTTGACACGTTCTAGCTGTGTGACCTTGGGCAAGTCAACCCCAATTGCCTCTCCCCAAAAAAATAGAAGAGAATGTGAAACATCTCATAAGCAAAGTAACTGATCTGGAAAATAGATCAAGAAGAAAAAACATAAAGAATAATCAGACTTCCTGAAAACTTTAGTTGAAAAAAGAATCTTGATACAATAATACAAGAAATAATGGAGGAAAATTGTCCTGAAGCATTAGAACAAGAGAGGAAAGTAGAATTAGAAAAAAAACCCACTAATCACCACATGAAAGGATCTTATGAGGAAAATCTACAGGAATATCATAGTCAAATTCTGAAACCCCCAGCTCAAGAAGAAAATGTTACAAGTAACAAGAAAAAAAATTTTAGTATGGCAGTGCCACAATTAGAATCACAAAAGACCTAGCAACAACTACACTAAAAGACTGCAGGTCTTAGAACACTATATATTGAAGAGCAAAAGAACTGGGGTTGTGACCAAAAATATCATACACAACAAAGTTAAGCATAATTCTGAATGAAAAAAAAAGGATATTCAATGAACTGCTAGACTTTCAGGATTCTGTAAAAAAAACCAAACAAACAAACAAACAAACAAACAAAAACACCTGGGTTAGGAGGTAGCCTCAGCCCCAGCCACAGGAACTTTTACCTCCTGGACAGTGTGGCAAGTAGAGTGTCTGAGCAGGGGAAGATTGAGGGAACCTCTACTGATGAGGTGTCTAGAAGATTTGACATATAAGATCCAAGAGGAATATAAAGCACATGTCAAAGACTAATTATAAGGGACTCAGTAAGGACAGACTGTTTCTTTTTTACATGAGGAAGTGTAAAATGTATGTCTAAAAGTGTTATTAGTAATTGGGTAGCTCAAAAGAAAGATTGGGGGAGACCTAAATATAACATGATCTAAAAAGTAAAACCATTTAGAAAAAGGTAAAAAAGAGTAATTATCTTATACAAATGAGGTGTGAGAGAAAGAACTGACACAGAGGAAGTAAATGGGGAAGGAAGGTTGGTAGTTCTCAAACCCTACTGTCATCGGGAATGGGTGAAAAAGGGAACTATGTAAGCATGCATGAACATATGTGTGTGTGTGTGTGTGTGTTTAGAAGGGTATAAAGGTCTTCTAAATTCAGAAAGAAATAAAAGACTGAGGGGACAGGGAGGGAGGCGGATAAGGGAGGGATCTTTAGAGGGGAGGAGGAGGGAATAGGATAAGAGGGCTATAGAAAGGTGTTTAGATTAATGGGAATGGGAGAATTAGGAAGGGATCCTTGGGGGGGTAGGTTAAGTAATAGGAGGACAAGAAGTAAGGAGGGAGTCAGGAGGGATAGGAAATACGAGATACACACAAACATAAAATAAAGACCAGGAGTAGAATTTATTAGGGAAAAAAGCAGGAGTAATCATCATGATCTCAGACAAAGTTAAAGCTAAAACAGAATCAATCAAAAGAGAAAAATAGGGAAACTACACTATATGACAGTCATATTGATCAATATTGTATAACACTATTTAAAATAACTAGATAGCATAAGGTTGAAATATTGTCATGGTGTAGGAAATGATGAGTTGGTGGACTTAGAAAAATATGGAAAGACTCGACTTATGAAGGAAGACGTTATTTACCCTCAAAGAAACAGAAGACAAATAAGTATAGTACAGTCTTACATAGATGTATATGAATATATGTCTATATATGAGTGTGATTATAGGTATCTAAGTATACATATGTCTATGTAAGTATTTATGTATGTTTGTATGTGTATATGTGTGTGTGTATGTATTTAGGGTTAGAGTCAGAGTCAGAGTTAGAGGCACACACACACACATACACGCCTAATTGTAGCCTTCTTGAGGGAGGAAGGGGGGAAAAACAAGGGAAAAAAGATCAAAGTAATAAGTGCATAGCAGAGAACAAAAGAAAACTTACAAGGAAGTAAAGAAAAGATGGACATCTCTGAACACAATGCATGGTATTTATTATATAGGCTCTCTTGAAATGAAAATTTATTGCTGTACATTTTGAACCCTCTCTTATGTTATGCTATGCACATGGCAGTGCTTTTTTCTTTTCCTATTTTATATTTAAGTTTTAATATTTAGGTTTATAATATGTTTCTTTTTCTTTTCTTATTGTATACTTATTTTAGTATTTAAATTTACAATTAATTAATTAAAACACTCAATTAAAAAACATGTGTCAGAAATATTCTTTATAATTTTTTAAATTTCAAGTTCTCTTAGGCAGTTAGAATTTAATTAGCACAGTGCCTACTGCTTAGCAGGTACTTAACAAATGTTTAATAAAGTCAGACTGACAATTTCCAGTTGAACATTTTCTTATATGTTCAGTACGTGAATACAAAATTTGATTAATTCCTCTCCTGCCCAGACCCAGGTGCCTGCATCAACTGCCCAGGCAGAATTCTGCCACCTCTCCCACAGCATCCCCAACACACACTCTCTGCCCTCTATATCCCATCAGGGTCACCACACACACTTCTCAATAAAAGGGCTCAGTGTTGTGCAAGCATAATTCCACCTCCAAGAACCAGAAGCAATTTTTGTTTTTTTGCTTTTTTTTCAGGGAGAAAGAGGGAGTAGCTCTGAATGAACAGGTGTGGGTGTGGTATAAATCTCATTGCATCATCTTTTCTTCCAAACCTCCCCATCTTCCCAATTTCCCTATTTCTATATCTAGGCACCACCATTTTGCCAGCCTCCCAGTTTGTCAGCCTCCTTACCATTGAGACTTCTCATTCAGTTGAAACAATTCTCCAAAATTAGTGATCTTTACAAATAAATAAATTGTATTGATATCTTTTGTTTTTATGTTGCCTAAATTTGTCTTTCTTAATTTCCATGTTTAATTGCCTTTTCTCAATTCTTTTATGACCTTTCCATAGTCTTTGACATCATTGATCACCCTCTCTGGATACTTCTATCCTGCCAGATGCTGAAAATAACATGTATCACCTATACAACCTCTAATATCCGTATGCTGTTAAAAAAAACTGAGAAATTATTTTCTAACCTATTTAAAAATCTTTCAAATGAAGAATTTCAGTAGTTTTTTAACTCCTTTGTTAAAAAAATACATCTTCTTATTAATTTGCAAGAACTATTCATTGTGCAGGGAAGATGAAAATGTACTAGCTGGATTTCAACAAAAAGCTATGCATGATTGGTGGCTGAGATTGGAAATAAGGATCATGATTTAGTCAGCGCTTAGTGTGGCACACTTCTTACATTTAAGTCTAGGTATCTTTACATGGAGTCTCTTCCCACTGTGGCAGCAATTCAAACCACGTATCCACAAAGCCTGAATCTAGAATCTGATCTCTGAGTCACTGAATCACAAACCTAGAGTTTGATGAAGATTTTTCAAAAATCCTGAAGGATATCCAATCACACTGCTCTTAGTCTTTACTCATAACATTTTAGTGAGAATCAAAAGGTTTTATACTCCTAACAAATAAAATATATTTTCAAAAGATTATTTCATCTTTATCTCATTCTTTTAAAATAAATCTTGCTGCTTTTTTGTGGTCAAATCACCCACATTCCCCAGGGTATTTCCCTTCATCTCCTTTTCACAGAACCATCCTTTATGACAAAGACAAAAACAGGGAGGGGGGAATTCTGCAAAACTAGCCAATATATCAAAAAATCCAAACTCCTCTGTAGTTGCGAACCCATAAGCCCCTGCCTCTACAAAGCAGAGAGTATCTCACCCTTTTAAATGTATCTTTCTGTGTGTTTTATCAAAAACATAATTACTAGTATGGTAGCATATGCATATAATCTCTAAATAAGCAAATATACATATGTTTGGAGTACATACTCAATTTTTTTTCTGAGGATGAACAATCCAACATTTTGAAGACCACTGCACCCTCCAACTACAATTCTATGAAACATTTTAAAACAAACTCCATAGATCCACATGGCTAATATACTTCTCCTTTCCTGCCAAAATGAGCTCTTGGTGGAAGAATTCATCATTTTGCATCAGCGTGGCGGAAAGCCCACGGCTCCAGATGTTAAACATATTTTCATAATCAGATTCTAAGTTACATTTTAAATATTGAAGCCCACGGCTATTCGTTGCACATGAAGTCAGCAGCATTTATGTCCAAGCCATTTGAGTGGGCCCTTGTTCAGGTTCAAGCCCTGCTACTGCCAACAGGTCATCAACAGATACTCCAGGCAGACTGAGACCACCTTTCAGATTGGCTCTGCTTACAAGACGTTACCGGGAAGGAAGGCACAGGAAGGAAGGAAGATTACAGTGCTCCAAACCAAAGTGCCTATTTCAGGATTTATAATGAGAGGAATGCTGGTTTTGGTCTCCTCTGGTGCATCCTCCCTCATATTCAGTTCTCTGCACAAAACGTAATTGTTTAGAGAGGCAGAAGATCGCCTTTTACCAGGGGCTTCCCATACCCTGAGCTGGGAACGCCATTTACAAATTTCACAAGAAACAAGGATCTAAGATGGCCTGTTTTTAGATCTCTGGACTCATTCTCTACCATAATTATAATCATGATAGCTAAGATTTATACAGCAGCTACTCAAGGCATTGAATAGAGTGCTGGGCCTGGAGTCAGGACAACCTGAGTTCAAATCTTCAACCTTGGGAAAGTCATCAGGAAAATAGGATTCTGTTTCCAGCTTGGCCCCAACTCTGGATGGGACTCTGGAAGAACTCTCTGGGCAAGCTCCACTAGCCTCAATTCCTCATCTGTGATATGAGAAAGCAGGATTCAATGCCCTCTGGTACTGCCACATCATTCATTCTGAAGTACAGGCAGCTCTGGACCTCCCTGGCCTTCTGAAGCTCCTATGCCTTCCTGACCCAAGCAAGACAAAGTGCAAATTTGTCGGCATTTAAAGCCCTTCCCAGTCTGGCACCAGGCTGCTTTGGTAGGCTGGGGCACATTCCTCCCTTACGCCTACCTTATGTTGAAGCCAAAGGACCCAGAGGCAGTTCCATGAACACAACATCCCACCTCCCATTTTCCTGCATTGACACAGACTGTTCCTGGCATAGGGAATGCCTTCTCCTCATCTCTACCTAGTAGAATCCTACCACCTCCCACAAGCCTCTGGGTGTTGCAATGGACAGAACAATGGACTCTTGGGAAGAGGGAAAATGGGGAGGGGGAGAGAAGCATTTATAGAGGCATCTACTGTTGCCAGGCACTGTTCCAAACAGTTTACAAATATCATCTCATTTAATCCTCAGAACAACCCTACAAGTTAGGAACTATCCCCATTTTACAGATAGAGAAAGTGAGGCAGACTGCAATTAAGTGACTTGGTGAGGGTCACATAGCTAGTAAGTGTTTAAGGCAGGATTTGAGCTTGTCTTCCTGACTCCAGGTCCAGGGCACTGGGCTTCCCCCAAACTTTGTAATTCATACCAGCTCTATCAAAAAGATCATTTGGAGGAGCAGCTAGGTGGCACAATGGATAGAGCACTGGCCCTGAAGTCAGGAGGACCTGAATTTAAATCCAGCCTCAGACCAAACACTTGACATGTACTAGCTGTGTGACCTTGGGCAAGTCACTTAACCCCAATTGCCTTACCAAAAAAAAAAAAAAAAAAGAAAAAAGATCATTTGGCATCATGAGAACAAAGGAAAAAGTCTAATTAAACCCAAACTCCTGAAAATGGCCACAACCAGAGGGGTGGGCATGTGTTTGTGTTTGTGGCTTCTCTGATAATTGTTTAGGGACCATCCCCTTCTACCAACATTCCTCTCAGACTCTAGAGCCTCATTTTCCACATTTATTGCCAGGGTGTGTGACCACATTGAAGGAAGGTGGAAGATGTCCACCTTAGATTTGAACAAGAGCTAGGCTTGTTCCCCTGCTGGCTGCCAGTGCTGGGTGGGAGACTTTCTTTTTGCTTTTTCAAAGGAGCCATCGAGTTGGTGACTGCGGACCTGGAGCTGCAGAAAGTTGGGAGGAGAGCACATAGGACAACAGCCAAGGGCTTCAGGGCAGAAACTCCAGTCCCTGAAAGGTGGTCATTTCCCAGGAATTCCTCCCCTGGCTAGTTGGGATCCCCTTCAGTGGAGTGAGGCCCACAGCATCTGCTGCTTCCTTGGAGACCAGAACACATAAGGCTTTACTTCTAGGGGAGGCCCTTCCTCATCCACTGTTTCCCTGAAGGGCAGAGGAGTGAGGTCCTAGCAGGCTGGCTGCCTTCAGCCTGGGATCACAATGTCGAGGCCATCTGTGATAGGGAGCAGGAGCAGCCCCCACCCCAGATGGGAGAGTCTCAGAGGATCAGGGACCTGGAAGTGGACTTGCCTTGTCTGAGTCCACTCTAGCAGAGCCCATGTGGTAAGATGCTGGCTCCAACAGAGCCCATGGGCTGTGGCAGCTCAGCCTGGGATACAGTCGGATAGACTACACTTAATTGAACTCCACTTTGCTACAATCCCCCACCCTGGGAGGTAAAGGGACTAATCAGCATTATTGTAATTGCTGGGGACACACTGAGGCAGGGCATGAACCCAGCCTTCCTGACCCCCAGCCCTTCACCACAAGTGGGCAATACTGGGCTTTTACCACAGGTAGACGCTCTATTTCAGGAAACATGGTTTGACTATGTGGTGCAGTAGATAGAGCAAGAGACCTGTAGTCAAGAAGATCTGAGTCCAAATCCTCCCTCAGACATTTCCAAGTTGTGTGACCTAGGGCAAGTCACCTAACTCTGCCTGCCTCTGGTTGCAACCAATAAAATGGAGATAATAGCACCCACTTCTCCAGGTCATTGTGAGGGTGAAATGAGGTTGTATTTGTAAAGTGCTTTGCAAACCTTCAAATGTTGTAGAAATACTTGCTGTCAATATTAGTTCAGCATAGTGCCTGGCATATAGTAGGTGCTTAATAAATAATTATTGACTGATTACCATTATTGTGATCACAGTTATTAACTAGCTAATCAAAAGCCATGATATCAAATATCTCTAAGGCTTGCTAGGCATCTCAGCAGATACAGATATAGTCCTGCCTGTGCCTCACAATGACCTATAAGACCAGCCCAGGTAGGTATTATCACGTCCATTTTGCCTGGAAGAGGGTATGATCAGGGGAAGGGGCTCCCTGCATGCTCCCAGCAGCCGGACTGATTGGGTTTTGGAGATGGAGTATGATTAGTCCTAATTCCCCCTGATACAAATGAGAAGATTGAGTGACAGCCCATTATGGTATTGCCAGTGAGGGTCAAAGGTAAGATTTCAGCGTGGGTCATGCATACCTTGTGATTCTATCCACCCTTCCTATGGAAGAAGACAAATTCACTGAGTCACCAAACAATGGCTTGATTAGTGGATGGAGACTACAACACCCAATATTATCACTAGCCCTGATGTGAATCTTCTCTTCCTCTCTCCCTCCTTGTCTATCAACAAAACCCAAGGACAGAAAGAAGTCATGAACCAATTAGGAGAGCCAAGCTCCACCCTCCCGCTCTGAACACATTAGCACCTCCTTGTGGCTTCTGAGCCCTCCATTTACTTGCTGGACCCCGTAGGCAAATTGAAACCTTCAAGGTCTGCTGAGCTTGGGCCCAAAGTGGGAGGTGACCACAGCATTCCAGTTAATGGATAACCCATCATGGGCTTTATTTTCCCAGGAGTTACCCTCCACAGAGGAACATCAAGAACCTGGCAAGGCAAGGCTCAGCCAAGCATACTTATTTTAGCAAGCATCCCCTCTAAGATTCAAATGTGTGGCTAAACAGACAGCAGAACCTATCTGTGAAGTTGAGGGCATCAATTCATAGAATCACAGGGTTAGGGTTGAAGAGCCCCTGGAGCAGATCCCTCTTCACTTTATGAGGAAAATGAGGAGGGACAGATTAAGGGACCTACTTAAAGAAGCACAGGCAGTTAGCAGCAGAGTTGAGCTGTGAAGCCAAGGCCTTAGCAGCATCCCAGGCATTCTGCAAAGAGAACAAGCTCTGGAATCAGATGACCTAGACCCAAAGACCACTGTCTTGCTAACTTCCTGTGTGACAAGTCCCTGGCCCTCTGGTTCCCAGCTTCCTCTTTGACTATAAAAGTAGCCTGGGTGGCCTCAGAGGCCCCTTTTCCCTCCCTCCCAAATTGATGACACTGTGATCTCATAGCTAGCTCCTTTCCACTCTGCTTCCATGAAGGAGGAGAAGGTGAAGAGAAGCCTTCTCAGTAAGTAGTAGTAAATACATTCACTACACAGAGATGGAAGCAGGCACTAACTGTGTCCATGGCTCCACAAGTAAGACAATAATGAGACTGCATAGGGACTGTTTTAGGGAATCATCAGTTGAAGACTCTGACTTTTCTCCCCCAGTGCCTTTCTGGGGGATTCTGTTACCTGCAGTCTCTTACCTGGAGTGCAGAATTCCTCCACCACCAGACCTCCAGAGCATCTCCTCCAGTAGGCTCAGTCTAATCAGCTTCTCCACCTCCTGTAGAGTCAATCTCTCTACACAAATACCAGGAAGAATGAAAACACTGCCTGAGGGTTGGCAGGATGTATGTTCCCCCAGATCATGCCAGTTTCACCAGTGTTAGATAGATAGTTAAAGGATAGATAGACAGATAGACAGATAGATAATAGATGGCATGCTTACCAAGTTTCCATATAATGCAAAGTTGGAAAAGACAGTGAACATATTGCATGACAGCATCAGATAAATAGATGATAGGATATATGTTCCCCCAGATCATGCCAGTTTCACCAGTGTTCAGCTGCCAGGCAAAGCTTGGTCAGTCCTACTTGTCCTCAGAGAGAAACAGCCCAGGACACCTTTTAAAAAAAGCTCAGAATCAGGTTCTGAGAGAGGTTCTCCCCCTTCTCGATTTAAACTTACCCAGCTGAGATTGACTGGGGTCCTGCCTTGAAAGGAGGGTGACCTCAGTTGATCTTTCTGGTCATTCCTCATGACTCTGGAGACCAGCAATGAGTCTCTTCTGTTAGGAGGCTCATTAAAGGCTAGCTCAGGGGTAATGCCATTCTGCTTACTGAATCCTGTGAAATGGTGACAGTAAAGGGGTGGTTCCTGTCTTAGGTGACTGAGAAACAGCTCCTTGGGTTTCCTTTCCCAGAGAGCTAATCTGAGGGGTGATTCTACTGAAATTTCATTGGGATGGAGGGAGCAGACTGAGGTAGCACTTGTGGTCTAGACTAAGCTCCTTGAGGGTAGGAACCATTCCCTTTTGTTTCTTTGAATTTACATCACCTAGCAATTTGGAATGAATTCCAAATCAAGCAGTTCCCTAGCATTGGAATGAAATCAAACTCAATTGTAATGAATTGAACTGAATTGATGGACTGGATTTT
Organism: Vombatus ursinus; assembly: GCF_900497805.2. Classification (NCBI taxonomy): domain Eukaryota; kingdom Metazoa; phylum Chordata; class Mammalia; order Diprotodontia; family Vombatidae; genus Vombatus; species Vombatus ursinus. Next base: position 129,843 of record NW_020954582.1, read on the forward strand.
GAGAGATGAGTCCTTGCTGCAGTTCCCACTTGGGGATCTTCAGGGACTCCCTTGATCTCTATTCCCTTCTCTATCCTCTTAGACTTTTCTTTCCCTTCTCCTCAACATTTTATTCAGAAAGTAGCAGTCATCCATCATGGTTCAGTGAAAATGGGCATGGAATCAAAAGACTTGACTGTGTCATCTATCTCTCTCAGCCTCAGTTTCCTCAACTATAAAATGAGGAGGTAAGACAAAATGACTCTAGATCCCCCCTCTAAAACCTGTGAGCCTGAGGTGACCATCGCTCTAGAGATGGACCTCAGAGGCCATTGGGCACAGCTTCCTAAGTTTTTAGACCAAGAAACTGAGACCTAGAAAGCTTAAGTGACCTTCATATTATTCTTGTGAATTCCATGTGAAATGTCATAACAACAGCTGCCATTTGGGCTGGTAAACCTTGAAGTTCAGTTTAAATTTGAGATTGGTGTTGATCAGGGACACGTTGCAAATTATATTGTCCCCTCTGATGTCTCAGCAGGGCCCCAAGGTAGATGGTTAAATAGTATTGTTCTAGTTTTATAGAGAGGTCATAGACCAAGACTCAGTTTCAGATCTCCTGAATCCGAGCACAGGGCTCTTTCTGTAGCACCTCAATCAACAAACTCTGGATTGGTACATTATAGGTGCTTAATAACAGTTTGCTGGTTGATTGGACTGTTGAAAGTTATGATGTAGGGTAGGCAACTTTGAGCTGTTCATATAATGGGACATGTCAACTCCATCTTAGGGAGAGATATCATTATCCTCCTCCTCCTTCTCAGCTCTGGGACTGAAGTCAAGAAGACCTGAATTCAAATCTGACCTCAGACACTCACTAGCTGTATAACTCCAGATTACACAGAGAATAGATAGATAGAAATGGATAGAGATATGGATGGATGGATAGATAGATAGATAGATAGATAGATAGATAGATAGATAGATAGAT
>NW_020954582.1:130822-175313 GCF_900497805.2 Vombatus ursinus
GATAGATAGATAGATAGATAGATAGATAGATAGATAGATAGATAGATAGATAGATGTATGGATAGGTAGATAGATGATAGATAGATAGATAGATAGATAGATGATAGATAGTTAAAGGATAAATAGACAGATAGATAATAGATGGCATGTTTACTAAGTTTCCAGATAATGCAAAGTTGGAAAAGCTAGTGAACATATTGCATGATACCATCAGGGTCCAAAAAGACCTTAACAGGTTAGAGTAATGGATTGAATCTAATAAAATGAGATTGAAGAGGGAAAGATATAAAGTCTTATGTGTGAGTTGCACATAAAATCTCCTTCAGTTGTCTAAGGGGGAAAGAGGAAAGGTGATGGGGAGGAGGGGAGGTTGCTTAGATGGCAGATTTGTCTTTAAAAAGAATTGGGAGGCTGAGCAGCAGACAGTGAACTGGACTTGAGTGAATGGTGTAACATGGCAACCATAAAAGGCCATGTCCTCTTGAGCTGTCTTGAGACTCCAAGCTTCCGAGAAGAGGGAGCTGAGTGCCCCCAAACCCGGCCCTGCCCTCCTCCAAACTGGAGTGTCATGTTCAGCTCTGAGTGCTGTCCATTAGGGTTAAGGACATTGACCAACTGAAAAACAACCAGAAGGGGACAGCATGACCTAATGGATAGAACACTGCATGTGACTTGGGAAGCCCTGAGTTCAAATCCTGTCTCTGCCACTTACTAGCTGTGTGACCCTGGGCTTCCTTTCACTTGGGCTGGACTCCATGGCTTCTAAAGTCCTTTCTAGCTCCTAATCCATGATTCTACACAACAGATTGGCAAAGAGCCTTAAGGCTATGCCAAGGAGTGATCAGGTAAAGGAACTGGGGAACCCAAAGTGTTTGAAGAGCTTTTGGTGGGGAGTTGACTTGTTCTGTTTACTGGTGGAGGCAGAGACAGCAGAAATTGGGAAGAGTCAAGTTTAGACTCAACATGAGAAAAACCTTGGGAGCAGCTGAGGGCAGAGCAGCAATGGAATGGGCTGCCTCAGAATCGTGAGCTCCCCAACCCTGGAGGTCTCCAAGTAGATTAGAGATGACCACATGTCCACAACATCATAATGGACATCCTTTGACAGTGTGGTTTGGATACTGAGGCCACTCAGGTCCCTTCCAACTCTAAGAATCTTGGTGAGCCCCGGAATGAGAGTGGTGGTGATACTTCCTGGGAACCTCCATATCCTCCTTCACTCTCTCCAATGGCATTGATTCCAGGGGCACTGACACCCTTGTGTATGATTACTAAATTTATATAAATAAAACAAACTGTCAATTTAGAGAGAAAGTGATGGATTTAATCAAGTAAATAAGGACTGGAGTAATCTAAGAAAAACTGGAGGCACTGTTTTTGGCCAAAGGAGATTGCTTAGAAGAAAAAGTAGGCACTGACTTTCTTCAATGTTGAGACAGGAAACCTACTTTTTTAGGGCATTGTTTGCTCTTAAAGTTTATGATTAAGTTATGACTAAAGTTTCATAGCCTCTCAGAGGCAGGGCACACATTGGATGGAGCCCAAGCCTAGAGTCAGGAAGACCTGTGTTCAAATCTGATCTCAGATACTTACTGGCTGTGTGACCTTGAGTAAGTCACTTCACCTTTGGCCACTTCGGTTTCTTCAACTGTAAAATGGGGATAATAATAGCACCTTTCTCCCAAAATTGTTGTGAGGATCAAATGTGATAACATTTTCAAAATGCCTGGCACATAGTAGGTGCTTGATAAATGCTTTTTTCCTTCTCTCTTTCTAATAAGTGATAACCAGAGCAAGATTCATTATTCATCCTGTAGTTTCACTAGGATGCTGCCTGCTGAAGCAAATGTCATATATATGTTTAGACAGCAAAGAAAAAGATTTTAGTATTTTCACCTAAGCTGCACTTAAAGATGCACAATGCCCCAGCAACTGGGCACAGAATTCAAAGGTTCAAGCAGACTGGCTTTTTTTGTCATCAAAGTAATCCAAATATAATTTTCAGAAAGAAAAACATTAAATCCAATCAGATTTTTGAGGGAAGGGGATAGATGAACAATTATTAAATTAAATAAGTCTGATTTATTAGCATGTGTAGACACAGCTGTTTGTGCCCCACCACCAGTTGGCAAATGTTATTAGCACTAATTACATTCTTAAATGGCTTCAATCTGAAGGAACTTGAGTCGGCCAACAGTGAAAGACTCAGTAATGACATAGGTAATTGTAGTCCAAGATGAGCAGCTGGAAGAAGAGGAATATTCCCAAGCCCAAGAAAGGATGCAAATGTTCCTTGGAAGCATTTCCATGTCTAGGCAGGGCCAGCCCTACCCATGGGCATAATGGACAGTCACCCAAGTGACACACAGGCCCCACGGCTTTGAGAGGAGGGAGGCAGCAAGATTCCCACTTACAGATGCCTGAAATTTTGCCATTAGAAGTTAGGCCTTTGAAAACATTTGCTCCTCCCCAGGTGTATCCTTTTGAGCACAAACATCTGACTGTGAATGAGCTCTGAGGTTCCCCAGCTTCCAAAGCCAGGGCTGGGAAGGGGAGGAGAGACTATGGCATTCCATTCAGAAGGCCCCCAGTTTAGAGATGACATTAATAAGCTGTGGGGAGAATTAGGGGTCTGGAGTCTGTGTCAAACAAGGACCACTCAAAGGAACTGGGGATGCTCAAGCCAGAGATGAGAAGCCTTGGGGCATCCATGATAGCTGTTTTCAAGAATCCCATGCCTATAATGCAGAAGAGATCATTTGGCCCCAGAGGGCAGATCCAGGCGGGTGTTGCAAAGAGGTAACTTTAAGCTTGACATCAGGAAAGGCATCCTAACAGGGAGAGTGTTCAAAAGTGGATGGACCGCCTCAGGAGGAGGGAAGGAGAGGGTCCCACTCGTAAACCACACTGAGGTGACTGCTTCCTGGTGATGGTGAAGAGGGGTTTCTTTTTTAAGAGGGCCCCAGAGATATTCTCCAGCTCCAATATTCTGTGATTCCTAAAAGACCTTAGCAAGAAGACCAAAGACAAAGTTTATCCACTATCATGGACAAGTTGGTCTCTGAATCTTGGCTTCCCCATCACTTTTCTCACAGGATCATTAGGAGGCTCTGATCATATACAGATAAGGAGGAGGTTTGATTTCATTGCCTTGGGGAATGACCAGAGGAAACCAAAGGAGGTTGGAGCCCTGTCTGAAACTTAATCTTAGCTACTTGCCTAAAGCACAAAAGATTAATGGACATCTCATGGTGAGGGCCTGTAAGAGTCCAAGGTTGACCTTGAACCCAAATCTTTCTGATTCTCAGGTTTCTGTCCATCATGTCCAGCTGCCTCTCAGGCACAAGAGTGTGGTGGAATACAGGGCTCAGTGTCAGGAAGAACTGAGTTCAAAACCTGCCTCAGGTGCTTAACAACTCTGACCTTGGGTAAGTCACCTAATTTTCCTGGGACTCAGTTTCCCCATCTCTAAAATAAGGGAGTTAGATTGACCACCATCCCTTCTTGCTCTAAATCTGTGACCCAAAGAGATTTGTCCATAGTCCCCTACAGCGGGAAGGACCCCATGTGTCAAAGGAAATCTGTGAATGCAGGTCTTCTTGACTCAGAGCTGGCCCTGTTATCTGCCCCTCCTAGCTATCTCACAAAGATATCTTAAAGAAAGAAGTAATTAGATGATGTTATGCATGAAAGGTGCTTTGCAAACCTCAATGTCCTGATCCATGCTGGCTACTCATCACCAGAGGAAAGATGAGGTTTGATTCACAGGGACATCATCCTGGAGTGTTTTTTCCATAGTGCCCCCTGGCTCAGAATTGGGGCCCCACTTCCAAGCCCCCACCCTGCCTCACCCTTTCTGCCTCATTAGATTACAGGTTCCTTGACTTCCTAGGGACTTTTGTTTGCTTGTATTTGTATCCCCAGTACTTACACAGTGCCTCACACACAGGAAGTGCTTAATAAATGCTTCTTTGTTCATGCACAAATTCATTGTGGCATCACCTTTACTAACACACTATCTAGATGAAAAGTAAAGTCAGGCATCCTAGGGGGTCATCAAGGAAGGAAAACCAAGGAGGACTTGTGTTGTTTTCTAGGTCCAAAGGTTTTGCTGAGAAGGGCAGCCCCCAACTCACCAGGCAGGCCTTTACTTCCAAAGATTTAATCCCTTACTAGAATTCAAGTAGAATTAAAAAAAAAAAAAGACATGGCCCCAGCAGCCCATTTGAGATAAAGAGTAATGGTTCATGTTTGCATAGCATTTTACAGTTTATAAAGCACTTTAGATATATCCTGCCTAGAGTCAACCTTCACTACCTTCACCTCCAGGCAAAGGAGGCTGGACAGCTACTTGTTGGGGCCATGCTAGCTGGAATCTCTGTTCAGGCAGAGGTTGGCCTAGAGGGCCCTGAGATTCACAGCCCCTCCAACTCTCAGACACAGTGGTTGCATGCTGATGTGATTAAGTTTGATCCTCACAACAGTAAAACAGGTACTAATAAAAGCTGGCATTTATAGAAGGCATTTTGCATGCTTTACCCCATTAGGAGGCAAATACTGGAGATATTTTGATCTTTATTTTGCAAATGAGGTAACTGAAGCTTCAAGGGGTGAAGCAGTGTGCCAGCGGTCACATAACTACAGAGCACCAGAGGACGGATTCCAGTCTAGGAGTCATCTGGATTCCTCACTGTCACTCCCTATATCCAATATGGTACCAAGGCCTGTCAGTTTCACCTTTGCATTATCTCTCAAATATGCTTCCTTCCCACTTCTAACATTGCCCCCACCTGGTGCAGGACCTTATCCCCTCATACCTGGGCTATAGCAGCTGCTGGTGGGGAGAGGGTGTCTGCCTGCCTGCAGTTTCTCCCCCTCTAGTCCATCAGCCACTAAAGAGATTTTCCTGAAGCTCAGGTCCAATCTTATCACACCTCTGCTCAATAAACTCCAGTGGCTCCCTATCACCTCCAGGAGCAAATACAAGATGTTCTCTTTGGCATTCATGACCCAGCTCTTCCTCTGCCCCCCTTCCAATCCTCTTACACCTTACTCCTCGACATGCATTCTTCAATCCAGTGATGTTCACATCCTGGTTCTTCCACTAACAAGACTCTCCATCTCTCAGTTCTGGGCATTCTCTCCAGCTGTCCCCCAGCCTGGAATCCTCTCCCTCTTTCACTCTAACTACTGACCTCCCTGGCTTCCTTCAAGTCCCAACTAAAATCCCACCTTCTACTAGAAACCCTTCCCAGCACATCTTAATTCCAGTACCTTCTCTCTGGTAATTATTTCCTATTTATCCTGTATAGAGCTTGCTTTGTACAGATTTGTTGCCTTCTCCATTAGCTTGTAAGCTCCTGGAGGGCAGACACCTTTTTTTGCCTTTTTTTTGTGTGTTCCTTGCCTTTAGCACAGTGCCTCAAACACAGCAAGTGTTTAATAAATGTTTATTGACTGATTATTCAATCCAATTCAACAAATATTTATTAAGAATCTGCTATGTGTCAGGGCAAGGCAGTATTGCATAATGGGTAGAGGCATGTCCTTGAAGTCAGGGAGACCAAGCTTGAAATCCAACCTCTTATTGCCCTTGTCTGCAGAGGAAACTTTATTCAAGACAAAATGAACACCTGACTGCATGGGATGTGGCCAGCTCATACTGCAAGTATGCCTCTTAGTAGTAATTCTTTGTCTTTAATTCCTGGGATGGCCAGACTTCTTTTATAGTTACTTTCTTTTCCTTTTTTTCCTTTTTGGCTAGGCAATGGGATTAAGTGACTTGCCCAGGGCCACACACCTAGTGTTATGTTTCTAAGGTCGGATTTGAACTCAGGTCCTCCTGACTCCAGGGCCGGTGCTCTATCCACTGTGCCACCTACCTGTCCCTTCTTTTATATTTACCATGATGACTTAAAAGAAGTTTGAAGACTTTAAAGGGCTATATAAACTGACAGCTGTTATTGTTGTCATTCATTACTAAGAGTCATAAGAGTAACAAGAACTCAGAAGAAGTAAGGGAGGGGAAAGAGCCCATTTGGGGAAATCGTGGCAAAGTCCAGAGACTCAAGAGTAGAGACGAGAGAGGAGTGTGAGATGGCTGGCCTGGGCACTTCCTCAAAGGAGAGGTCCTGTGAGGGGCGCACCAACAGAAGGAGGGGGTATCAGGGCCCAAGGAATCTTCCAGGGTAAAAATGTAATGGAGGTAGAGTCTGAAAGTCCAGGCTGGCATGAGCAGAGCCAGGAGAGGAAGTGGCAGTTTGTTAGGCATTGGGATTTTGACAACCAACCCAATTCTGTTTCTGTTTTGACCTGGCCAGAGAATATCTATCCCATCATGCAGCCATTTGGAATATTGGCTATGGAGATAAGATCCCTAAGATAAGGTAAAATGGTTGCTACTTCCCTGGATCAGAGAACCAGTTTGTTGTTCTTAAGCATCATTCAGAATTAGAGGGGAAAATGTCTGCCTATTCCTTTCCCCATCAAAGAATGTCACCGTAATTTTTTCTGGGAATTCTTCCCCTTCTGACAGACCACAAACCACTACTGAGGGTTGACAGTGATAGGGAGATTGTGCCAGCACATGGTAGCCAGGACACAGTTGTCTTTGAAATTTGCAGCTTATAAAAACAAGGTTGTATCCAAGGCGACACAACCACACAACAATGTCAACGTGCTTAGTCATCAACCACCAGCCCAGAAACAAGGCCATCAGAGGAACAAGGGTCATTCTACTCCAGCCACACCATTCACTGTTGTAGAGCAGAATTTGAGAGTCTCAGAGGTGGACAGGAGCCCAAAGCCCTCTAATGCAACCCAGCATTGATCAGGCAGCCTTGGACTGAAGACCTATAATTAATTAGAGAGCATCCTCTCCCTCCAGATGGAGGCCATTCCTCTTTGGGATAGTTCTCATTGGGAGAAAGGTTTTCTAACATCAAACTCAAATTTGCCTCTTTGCCACTTAGACTTGGGCAGCTAAGGGGCAAAGTGGATAGAACAGCAGGCCTGGAGTCCAGAAGACCTGAGTTCAAATTTGACCTCATATATTTACTAGCTGTGTGACCCTGGGCAAGTCACTTCACTCAGTTTGCCTCAGTTTTCTCATCTGTAAAATGAGGTGCAGAAAGAAATGTACAACCCTTCCAGTAGCTCTGCCAAGAAAACCCCAAAGTAGGTCGTGGAGAGTCAGACACAACTGAAATGGCTGAACAAAAACTTCTACTCCTTGCTCCTAGTTGTCCTTCTGGCGCCAAGCAGAATATGTTGACTCTGTCTTCCAATGACAGCCCTTCGAGAGCAACTATCGGGTCCCCCTGAGTCTTCTCTGCTCCATTCTAAGCTCACAGTTCCTGCATTTGGTCTCTTTAGGACATAGAATTGAGGTCTTTGCTGTTCTGGGTGCTCTTTTATGGATATTCTCCACCTTATCAGTGTCTTTCCTAAACTCTGATGCCTTAAACTGAATGGAGCACCCCAAGTGGGGGGTAAGTGGGGGGTTTTACTATGGTTCTAGCCCTTTCTTCTCGAATGAGTCTTTCAAGCATTCTAGAAGCTGCATCCAACCTTTCAGGTCACTCCAGGGCACATGCAGAGATTGATCTCTCTTCAAGGGAATCGAATGGTACAACCTTTATTCAAAGGTCCTGGAGCAGTGTCCCATCACTCATTAACCAGGCATAGATTCCAAACCATCCCTTTGGGTTCTCTTCTTTCATTAGGCATAGGATAGCATGAATTTAGGGTTACTCCTAAAAGAAAACTAGATTCTCTCCCCTGCCCTGCCCTGCCCTCCCCTTCTCTCCTCTCCTCTCCACTACTTTCCTCTCTTGCCCTTCCTTTCCAACTTTTCTTCACATCTCCACTTCACAATCTTACCAGTTCACCTTGGAGACATGACCATTCACTTCTACCATGGCCACATCCTGATTAATATCAAAAACTTTTAATTTACCTATTCTCTCCTCATTCTATTCTCTTCTTTGTGTGCTTAATATACTTTAAAACTCTTATTTGCATTTTCCCAGAATCTCAGTCCCACCAGTTTGAAGTCTTGCAATGGATAGAGTACCAGCTCTGGAGTCAGGAGGACCTGAGTTCAAATCTAGCCTCTGACGATTCCTAGCTGTGTGACCCTGGGAAAGTTACTTAACTTTGATTCGCCTCAGCACTGTCATCTGGAAAATGGGGGTCACAATAGTACCTACCCCATGGGGTTGTTATGAGGTCAAATAAGAAAATTATTTTAAAACTCTTAGTGCAGTACTTGGCGCATCATACATGGTATATAAATGTTAGTTATTATTATCATCATCATTATCTTAGTTGTCATTATTTGGGGAGAGGGAGGTTATATTATACAGCTGCCCTACAGCAGCCTCCATTGTGGTGACATAATCTGATGGCTTCTTCATCGTGCCTCGTAATAGCATAGGTAGCACTGCCCTAAAACCACAAGATATCAATGTAATTGAACATAGAATTGAGGAAAGAAGGAAAGAAGGAAGGAAGGAAGGAAGGCAGGGAGGGATGAGGGAGAGAAGGAAGGAAGGAGGGAGGAAGAAAAGAAGGGCAGAAGAAAGAGAAGGAAGGAAGGGAAGGAGGGAGGAAACAAGCATTTTATATAACTCTACTGTGTGCAAGGCACTGTGCTGAGCCATTATGATTATCCTCATTTTACAGTGAGGAAACTGAGGCAGGCAGTAGTGAAGTGACTTGCCCAATGTATAATTTGCCTATAGAAACTATGCAATTTCTTCTGAAACAGCTTCCAATTATCTCACTTCCATACTGAGATCTCTGTAGAGCAGGGATGGTAGCAAGGGCCCCCAGAAGTGTTTGCTGTGTATGAATGGCCTTTAGGCCAGTCTGAAGAATAATGTGGAATAGACCCAGCTCAAGCATCCTAAGCTCATGGGAAGCAGCCTTTTAAAGACTAAGAGAATTTTAATTTTGTCACTTCAAACAACAAGCAGAACGATTTCAGAAAAACATGGAAAGACTTACATGAACTGATACACAGTGAAGTGAGCAGAACCAGGAGAACATTGTAGGCAGTAACAGCAACATTATATCATGATCAACTGTGAGTGACTCAGCTCTTCTCAGCAATACAGTGATCTAAGACAAAGGACTCAGGAAGAAAAATAATGTCCACCTCCAGAGAAAGAACTGGTGTTGTCTGAATGCAGACAGAAGCAGACTATTTTCTTTTTTTGTTCTTCCTTTCTCCCTTTCCTTTTTTTTTGTTTGAATCTTCTTGTACAAAATGACTAAAGTTGAAATGTTTTACATCATTGCACATGTGTAACCCTATATTAGATTGCTTCCTTCTAGGGGGGAGGGGAGAGAGGGAGGGATAGAATTTGGAACTCAAAAGTTTAAAAAAGTGTTTAAAATTGTTTTTACATGTAATTGGGGGGAAGTAAAATAATCAAATTTTGTTACTTCAACAGGAAGAAATTGCCCCTCGGAATGAACACCTCTGCTATCTTCCACTCTCTTGGATGAAAGCCTCAGAGGGTGCTTATCAGAATTCAGTATAGCATAGATGGGGGTGGGGAGGTGGTAGCTAACACAGGTCTGACATAATTGTGTTCCAGAAGGATCTCAGGAGCTAGAAAGATGGACCAAATGTAATGAGATGGAATTAGGCAGGGATCAATGTAAACACTTGAACTTAGGATCAAAAAGTCAACTATACAAATACAGGATGCAAGAGGGATGGTTAGACAATCATTCATATTGCAAAGATGCTTCAAGCTCCATTTAAGTCAATAGTACAAACCAAAACAGTTAATAAAGCTTTGGGAAAGGCAAGGAGAAGGGAATACCTACTTTGGGTCAGGCACTGTGCTGAGCATTTTTTATAAAGACTACTTCATTTGATCTTCACAATAGCCTGGGGGAGGTAAGGGTTATTATTACCCCCATTTTACAGTTGAGGAAACTGAGACAGTCACACATCTAGTTAGTATCTGATGCTGGATTTGAACTCAGGTCTTCTGGTGCCAGGCCCAGGACTTTATCTACTCCATCACCCACATATCTATCACCTCTAGGCATAAGGAGGTGATATTCCTACTGTACCCTGACCTGGTCAGGTCATGACATCAAAAAAGGCCATTGACAAATTGAATGATGTTGAGAGAAGGTCAACCATGATCTTAAGAGAGCCTGAAATTAAGGCAGCCAAGAATGATTTGAAAGAACTGGGAATTTTTAACCTGAAGACCAGAAATGCTCAGGAGAGATATCTGCAAGTTGTGTCCTGCTTGGCCTCCATGAGAAGATAGAAGAAGGAGCAATGAAAGAAGTCAGGAGCCAGACTAGGTGTGGACGTCAGCAAACACTCTAGCAATCAGAACCTTCTGAGATGGGAGGGGCCACATTGGGAGGGAGCAACCAATCTCCTGTCCCCTGGAGGTCTTGGAGCACAGGCGCATGCCCAGGTGTGGCCATAACTGTCCAGAAGGTTCCAGGACCACATCCAGGACCATGGATGTGGAATTGGTGGGACCCACCCAAGATCAGGCAGGAAGCGAACATCAGCAGCAGAATTCCAACATCCTGGCTCAGGTACAAATTGGACACCATGACCTTCGCAGTCCCTTCTAAATGAGATTCTAGGTACCTGTGAAAAGGTTCCCAATCCCAAATCCAAGGCCAAAACTCTGATCTGCCTCGGCATTATTTGAAGGAAATATTCCTGTCATTAGGATTCTTCCTCCTCCTCCCTCTCCTTCTCTTCCTCCTCCTCCTTCTCCAATTCCTCTTCCTCCTTCCCTTCTCCCTCTTCTTCCTCCCCTTTCCCCATCTCCCTCCTCCTTCCCCTCATATCCCTCCCCTCCTTCTCTTCCTCCTCCTCCTTCTCCAATTCCTCTTCCTCCTTCCCTTCTCCCTCTTCTTCCTCCCCTTTCCCCATCTCCCTCCTCCTTCCCCTCATATCCCTCCCCTCCATCCTTCCATTTTTCCTCCTCCTCCTCCTCCTTTGTGTACGTGAGATCACTGCTCTACTGTGCCTTTTGCAAAAACCATAAAGTGGAACCTGAACATGCATCTCCTCCTTCAATTTGTCACTGACAACTTAGTAATAAATGATCAATAAGCTCTTGTAAAATAGAAAGCAGTGATTCCAGAAATGGTGACTGAAAGTATGCCAGCTGTCCCCCAGTGGGCTATCTGAGGAGAAAGGACAGAACACAATGCACCCACCATCCTGGGTCATCCTGCTCTATGAAGGCTGACACAGAGAGCTAGGAGATGTCAGAATGAAAGCTTGGGGGGAAAGAACTTAAAATCTTGATCTTAGGCTGCTGGGTTCCAAAGAGACAAGCAATGTCTCCTCAGCAGGGAAGCACAAGGAGATGCAGTCAGATTTTATTAACTCCAAAGGTAAGAACTCTGGAGGACCTAACCCAGCTGCATCTTGAGCCAGTCAGAGGCAAGACAGGTAATCTGGCCATCATTGCTAGTGGTCTGCTCAGGCTCTGGAGAGCATCCTGAGAGAACAGAAACACTGCACTTCCTTGGCCCCCAAATGAGAGACAACAGACAGTGTCTGGCAAATTCAGGGAGAAAAACAAAGGTGTTCAGGAGCTGCTCCCAGAGGCCATGCCAAAAGACAGCCCATCCCCTCCAAGTTACTGAGGGGACTTGGGACAAGAGACATTCAGAATGGATGGTCAGGCAGAGCGAGTAGCCCTGGGCAAATCCCAGGAGGGTAAGCCAGGGCTTAGCCTAGCACCCAGAACATTTTTGTTTGGATGTTGAGTCATTACAGTTGTGTCCAAACTTTGTGACCCCATTTGGGGTTTTCTCAGCAAATATACTGGCGTGGTTTGCCATTTCATCTCCAGCTCCTTTTACCAATGAGGAAAATGAGGCAAACAAGGTGAAATGACTTGCCCAGGGTCACACACTAGTAAGGTCAGAGGCCAGATTTGAATTCATGAAGATGAATTCTGACTCCAGGCCCAGTGTTCTATCCACTGTGCCACCTGGAACATAGTGGGAGCTTAATAAATGCTTGTTGATTGGACAGAATAATGAATGCACAAAATTAGCATAGCTCTCCACCACCCATCTCTCATGGGCCAGGATCTGGGCTAGGTGCTACCACTGGAAATACAAAGAATGAAACAAACCATGCTCAGAAAGCTCTTGGCTTCTGCTGTAAAAATGAGGCGCTCAGTGAAGTGACTTCTAAAAGAGCCTTCATGGTCAGAGCTCTGGCCTGTGACTTAGCAAGGCCTGAGTCTCCTCCTGGCCATGTGATCATTCTCATGCTCAGTTTCCTCATCTGTAAAATGGGGATAATAACCACCACAAACACAACAATATTTGCACCTTCCTCCCAAGCTGGTCATGAGGTTCAAAAGAGAAATACATTTTAAATGCTCTGTCATCCTTAAAGTGCCAGAGATGTTAATATTATTATTTTGTCTTGAGAAGGTCCATCTCCTCTCCTTGTTGACTTTGATGCTTCTTTGGAAACATTAAAAATTCCACCTTCTGCTGTGAGGGCTCCATGAGATCCTCCTTCTGGGACTCCATCCTCCCTTCTCAAAAGAGACCCCAAGTGAGAAAGCCCCAATCACTTACCTCCCCTGGGCCTCAGTTTTCTCCTCTGTAAAAAAAAGGGAGGCACTAGGGACCTCTCCAACCCCATCATTCTCTCATCTTCTCAACTGAGCAAAGGAAAAACTCTTCATCCCTTAGGACTAACGGGTGTGGGAAAGGGCGCCTGCAGGACACCTGACTGATTGCATGGTGCCCACTTCCTTGCTCCACTTGTCAGAGTGGAAGGGGTGCCTCCCCTTGGTACAGCCTGAAGGCCCTCTGAGACTCAGCAAAAGGCAAGACCACAAATCTGCAGTAATCTAGCCGGGCTAGTCCTGGAATTATAGATTTAGAGAAAGAAGAGACCTGAGGAGTCACATAATTGTGATAGTGTGTTATTATATTGTAACAAGATGTAACGGTGATGACAGTGCACATTTCTAAAGCGCTTCTGGATTTTCAAAGCACTTTATTAGGGTTATCTCATTTGATCCTCACAACAACCCTCAGAGGTAGGCATTATTATTATTATCCTCATTTTACAGATGAGGAAACTGAGGCAGGCAGAGGTTGAATCTTCTCCAAACTCCCTCACTTTATGGGGCATATCAGCTCCTTAAGGACTAGCAGTGTGTGTGTGTGTGTGTGTGTGTGTGTGTGTGTGTGTGTGCACGTGTGTGTGTGTGTGTGCTGGTGTATTTACATACCCAGCATCTAACACAGAGCCTACACACAGAAGGCACTTAAATGTATGCTTACCGCATTGAATTAAAGAAGAAACTGAGGCCAGGAAAACAGAGGGTTATGTTGTTGGTAATTAGCAGAGCAGGATTCAAACCCAGGTCCTCTGTCTCTAAGGCTAGTATGCTTTCCACTGCACCATGACAATTCAGGGTCACCTCCATGCCAGAATGAGGCTCCCACAGAGGATTGGTTTCAGGAATTTGGAAACAAAACTCTTTTCGGGCAACCATGGACTCCCCCAAGCTACATTGCATCTCTGTGAAAGACTTGCCTCTTCCTAGGTGGACAAGCAGAAATCCAATATGTGGATGGAGCAGGGTCTTTTCTCCACGCTCAAAGATGAGAAGGGTCTGGACTACCAATCTATGGCTGACATGCAGTGGCTCACTGGGCAGCCAGCTCTCCTGTCCCGTCATCCTACAAGAGTAAAGACAAAATGATTTGTGTATGTGTGTGTGAGTGTATCTGTGTATGTGTGTGAATGTGTGTGTGCAGGGACCCTCCAGGATAGAAGCATTCTCTACCAACACAGAAGAGCACCTTCTCCATGACTGACAACCCTACAGTTCCCAGGACCACTGAAGGGCTCAGGGACAGGCCATAAATGGTAGAGGCTCAGATTTCAGCTTACGTCTTCCTGGTGGGCCTTCCGATGCCAGCCCTTGCTCGTTTACCCAGTCTGTAATATTTAATCTGTGTTCTATGCCATCCACATCAACCACTCAAGGTTACTCCTTACTAAGATCTCAAACACACAAAAACAACATTCATGCCCTAGAGCAGATTGTGAGGGGTCTGTTCATGACCAGAGAAACCAAATTGTGGGTCATTGAGAAGGGAAAGTATTCCCCCTCAATTCCCAAATGTGCCATCTGAAAAGGAGGTAGTCTGGTCATGTTGTGAGAGTGGGGGGTCATGGCTCCAAGTGCTGGGAGCTCCTAGAAACTTGGTTAGAGAGAGACAGAGAGAGACAGAGACAGAGAAGATCTAGAGGAAGAGGACAAAAATCTAGCAACAGGATGAGGCATGGATGGGTAGAAACCTGCACCAATGAAGGGACAGCACACATTGAGGAGATGAGTACTGGAGCCTTTTTTTTTTTTTTTGGTGACTTTCCCATCACTTCTCACAGCCTTTTACTGAAGGCCCGGGAGTTTGTTTCTCCACCCAGGTTTTTCCGCTCAGCTCATGAGCGCCACACCTACTTGCCAAGTATTCTAATACAGTCCTAGGGATCTGGGGATTGGGATGATCCAATGTCAGCTTTTCCAGACTCTCCAACTTTCTAGTTGGTGAAAAGCCCTAGATAATTGGCTGTCACAGTAACGTGTCCCTTTCAGGTATTTGCCTTAACTTCTGTCCCCAACTTCCCTCTGCCACTAACATGAAACATGGACGCATGATTGCTGTAAACTGAATTCCATTCCCAGAACAAAAGTTATCTATTAACTTCTGCATTTGATGGTTTTCTCACAGCTCCTGCTTTCATTTACAAAGCCCTCCTTCCCAGGCAGGGGTTCCTTCGGTTGCCAGGAAATCTCCAGTGAGCGGCTCAAACGCCATCACCTCCATTCCCAAGCTCTTAGGAAACCATGTAAGATGTGGATCTCAGGGATTGAGGCCTACTTCTACCTAGTGAACTTGCCTACCAGCTGCCATGATTAATCTCCTTTGAATAGAGAGTTCCCACTCTGAAAACCATGAAAATGCTGCACCTGAGACTTTATAAATCCTGGAGGAGCCACTAATCTTATTTATGGATGATTTTTCATTGATAACCCAAATTCCCTCCAATGAGTTCACTTGTGGTCCTGGGGATCCTACCAGGATGAAAAACATTACCAAGAGGAGGCAGCTGGTGGCTGGACCTGGAGTCAGGAAGAATCAAGTTTAAATCTAAATGCAATACCCAGAACCCTTCCAGGTTCCTAGAACCTGGCACAGAGTATATGCAATGTGTATAGGAAAGAGAGAGGGAGTGGGACCCACCTATGTAGAGAAGCCAGTCTTTGGGCGTGGCTCAAATGGAGGCAGAACAGACATCTCCAGCCTCTTGTCCCCCCATCCTTCTCCAAGGAAGGCTTTCATTCTTGTCAGAAGGGGAGGTAGGAGTTTGGGTGCAAAAACCACCACTGTGTTCTCCTCAGAAAGAAAGGGTACCAAGCTAGAGGCATATCTATCTGACCCCTTAAAGATTGTTCATCCTAGGGGTAATGGTTGGGTTCAAGCTAACCTTTTCTTCTTTCCTCAAGCTTTCTCTCCCATCCTCTTAGCTGAGGACTTCATCTTATACTTTACTGAGAAAAAGTCATCCATCATGAATGCTGTCTTTTTCCCTTATCTACATTTCAAAACCCTTTGACATCACTCTTTCCTCCTGTACTCCAGTCTCTGACAGAGAGGTGACTCTTAGCCTCACCAAGACCAACACCTTATATGTACCGTTGATCCCATCCCTTACTGTCTTCTCCAACAAAGTGCACCCACAGTTATCCCTACCCCCCAAATAGTTAAACTCTCCAGACATGGTGGTTTTATCCCTATTACCTATAAGCAACCTCAAGTCTCTCTCCTTCATCCATGTGACATTGACCCTAGATTCTACCAAGCCCTCAAGTTATCATCCTAAATCTCTCTTACTATTCTCAGCCAAAATCATAGGAAAAGCTTTCTATACTTAACTGCCTCAACTTTCTCTCTTCTCAAATCTCAGCTTTTTGCAATCTGGCTCATGAGTACTTCATTCAACCGAAGCTATGATGTCCGAGATTGCCAATGTCCTCCTTATTGTCAGACATGATGGCCTTTCTCAATATTCATCCCTTCTGACCTCTTGACTAGTGTCACAGGATGCTGGGGACCCCCCGGATATTCTCTCCTCTCAATTTTGGTGACACCATTCTCTCTTCTCTTACTTGTCTGATCACTCCTCAGTGGTCTCCTTTGATTAGCATTCATATCCAGGCCACTAACTGTGGATGCACCAAAAACTGTTCTGGGTCCTTGTCTGTGCTCTCTTGGTAGCCTCATCATTTCTCAGAGTTTAATGATCATCTCTATGATGCTGACTCCCAAACATACATATCTAGCCCTCGTCTCCTTCTCCAACTCACATGTTGCAACACCCACAGCTTCCTGGACTTTGGGAGCTGGACGTCCTGCTGGCATATCAGCCTCAGCATATCTAAAGCAGAGCCCATCAACTTTCACTCCAAACTTGCTCCTCTTCTCAACTCCCCTGATTTTTGTTGAGGCCATCAATGTGCTTTCAGGACCAAGTGCAAGACCTCAGTGTCAAGTCTAACTCCTTACCCTGTCACGTCTAACTCCACTTCTCTCTCCACTTCCCTGGCCACCACCCTAACTCAGACCCTCATCAGCTCAATAGCGTCTGAGTCCAAGCCTGCCTCAGGTCCTCACTAGATACATGACACTAACCCTAAGTAAATCACTCATCCTCTGTCAACCTCAATTTTTTCAAATGCAAAGTGGGGATAACCATAGCATGTACCTCACAGGAGTTGGGAGGATAAAGTGAGATTACATATGTAACGTGCTTTTGCAAACCTTACTGCACTAAATAAATTCCACCTATTTCTAGCCCCCTCTTCATCCTCATTATCATCTCTTGCCTGGACTAACCAATCACCCTGCCACAAGTTCTTCCCCCACTCTAACTCATTTAGCTGCTAAAGTATTTTTCCTAAAGCACAGGTTTGGTTACTTGAGACATTCCTGTCGTGTTTTATTTCCTAAGTGTCCATCTGGAAATGGTTATTTCCACCTTCCCATTGCTCCCCCAGCAGCTACACCATCATTTCCTGGAGAAAATGCCACTGTCAGGAGGCAGAGACAAACCCCTGGTCTGACTTGACCAATGACAAGAACCTAGAGGGGCTTGTTTGGAAGGTGTAGAGTCAGATGAAGGAGAAATGCTGATTCAAAAGGCCCACAAAGTGCTTCATGTTTCAATGTTTTAAGTCTCAATCTTGCAGGAGAATAGAAAGATAGTTTTAAGTTATTATTGCCATCTAAGTCTTTGTTAATGCATGTTTGTAAGTGCTTTCATTGTGCAAGTATGTGTGTGTGTCTGTGTGTGTGCATGTGTGTGTCTGTGTGTGTGTCTGTGTGTGTGTGTGCGTGTGTGTGTGTGTGTGTGTGTGTGTGTGTGTGGAGGAAATAAATATCTGCCCTATAACTGCTTTACATCATATGCTGAGTATCTTGCTATTCTCCCCTTTTAGGGACATGCCAGAAAGAAATCAAACCTCAGCTTTAAGGATTCTCCCCCAGGGTGGGGACATAAAGAGCTGGATTATTCAAGAAAAAGATCCTGACTCCTCTCTTTAGGAGCCAAGCTCCCTTAAGACTGACCTTCATCCAGATGAGTGGGACTAGGGCTGAAAGGGGCTCCTCAGTGGACAGGGAGAGAACCTCAGTCCTGGGGCCAAGGAGCGGGTTCTTAGAATAGGATCCTAGACTTAGAGAATACTCAGTCCTGCCCCCTCATTATACAAACGAAGAAACTGAGGCCTGAAAAGATCTGTTGCATGGTCTGGGGGTCATATAGCCTTAAAAATCTGAGGTGGGATTCAAACCCAAATTTTTCTGATTTCCAGTTCAATGCTCTTGCCTCTAGAGCTCACCACATCTGACATATTACAGCAATTTGCACAACATATGGTGAGTGCTATTAATTCTAATTGGTGTCCCACACCAACTCACCTACTCTGGTAATGGGCTGTGAAGCATGATTCATTCAGCAGCCCCTGCCTGCTCTTTTGGCAAATCAAGGGTCTTCTTTTGCATTCCCCTAGGGTGAGATCTCCACAGCACATGGACAATAGCTTCCACACATCCTTTTAAGTCAAATGCATCTCAGGTTCATCCTCTCTGCCACTCCAAGAGCTTCAATTTAGCACTCCAACATGAGGAGGGAACAAGGCTTCCCAGGACCTGACCCAGGACCTGACCCTCAGAAGATGCTGGTGGAGGCAGCTTCTGTTCTTTGGTACATTTCTCCTATTAAGAAGTAAATTGGAGGAAAAAATTGGAGAAAACAAGAAAGTGACTTTTGTCTCCAACTGAAAATGATTCCTAAAATAATTTTGGTAAACGAAGGCCAGATGAACATCTCAGGATGGTTTTTACTATGCTATTGTTGAAAAGATTAGTCAGTTTTTAGGGTTTTCATTTTGAGAATAATTTAACAATGTAAGAAAAAAAACAAAATGTCCTTCAGTGGGAAGAGCTCTGCTCTGAAAAGTCTGCCTTTTCGGGGTTTGGCCAACTCAAAGCTGACAGAAAGTTTCAGGGTGCAAACAAACATTTGAAAATATGTTTAATGTAACCAAGTATCCAAATATTCTCCCATGTCTTGGAATCCTCAAACATTGCTAATAAGACACACAAGGTATCAAAGGTATTTCTATTTTCCGTAACAATCAAGTATGAAGGAAATAGAAACCATGGTCTGCTCAGCTGAGGCCACAGCCAGGCTCCTTTTGGAGTTTATTCAGTAGAATAAAGACAATAGTGAGTAGCAGCTAAGGACCCTTTTCTCCCTCCTCAAGTCAATAAGCATTCATTGAGCACCTAATGTGTTCCAGACACTGTGCTAAGCTCTGGAGATACAAAGAAGGCAAAAAGAATCCTTTCCCTCAAGGAGCGCACAGACTATCTGGAGAGATCAGCTGCAAACAACAATAGACAAGTAAGATACCTATAGGAGAAATAGCAAATAATCTCGGTTCAAGTCCCACATCCTACGTCCAGCCTTTCCCCTTCTCCACAGTTTGCTGAGATGGGGTTTAATCTGTCTTTCCTTGGGACCATGGGATCATAGGTCTAGAGCTGAAAGATGTGACCTTCTGGTACAATCCCTCATTTTGCATGAGGAGGAAGAAGAGGAGGAGGAGGAAGAGGAGGAGGAAAGACACCCAGGAAGGTCACACAGGTCATAAGCTTCAAGTTGGTTTTGAGCCCAGCTCCTCTCATTGCAGAGGAGGCACAATATCTTTGATGGCAGATTTCATTTTTGTTTCAGTTTTGTCTGTGCATTCCCAATGACTAGAAGAGGATGTAAAAAGATTACTGTAAAGGATAGGTGCACCTGGGTGGTGCAGTGGATAGAGTGCTGGCCTGAGAACCAGGAAGACTCACTTTTCTGAGTTTAAATGTAGCCTCAGACACTTACTAACTGTGTGACTTTGAGCAAGTCACTTAACCCTATCTGCCTCAGTTTGCTCATCTGTAAAATGAACTAGAGAAGGAAATGGCAAACTGCTCCAGTGTCTTTGCCAAAAAACACCCCCCATGGGGTCACAGAGAGTCAGACATGACTGAACAACAACAAAGAGGTACATGTTGATTGATTGAAGGAAGGAAAAGAGGGATTATAAGAGAAGACTGGCCAATGGGATCAAATCCAGTAGAGAAGACCAGAGAATAGAATAGAAGGGAACCAAATAGGCAGGACAGTGAGCTGAGGCCTCCTTGAGATTGACCTAAGGTAGAATCCTGGACCTAGAGTCAGGAAGACCTGTGTTCAAATGCTCCAGTATCTTTGCCAAGAAAACCTCATTACAGATGAGAGCATATGCACTATACAGCTCCAAGGCTACATTTTTAAAAATTCACAGGAGGCTAATTGAGAAGCAGAGATTTACATGTCACAAAGATAGCCAGAAGGTCAGAGCCAAGGAATCCTCCCACAAATAAGGCAAGTTAAATTACTTTGGGAAGTTCAAACTACCTTTTGGCTTCTTATCTCAGGAATATAAAAAAATCTTCCCTTAATACTGCTATTTCATGAGTTAGGCTTTAGTCAGGTGAGGTTAATATTAACAGGAGACAGGCTTGAGTTGAGCCAGATATCTAGGAGAAACAACCCTAAGTCCCAAATAATAAAATTTAATAAAAGAAAATAAAAATTCTCATAACAGTTTCTTCAGGGTGTTTTTTTTTTTTAGCTTTCAAGCTTAAAAATTAGCATTTGTGTGACACAGGTAAAAATAGGTAAAGCCAGTATAAGTAGATAGGTCAGTCAAACAAATGATACAACTAAACTTTTTTTTAACTGAATTGAATTATCATTTTGGTCCAAATGGTTAAGTCATTCATTTGTGCACATAAAAATGCTCCAAATAAAGGTCTCTAGGTATGCTTTCAATTTAGTACCCAACTTTTAGAGGATGTATAGAAATACAAGAGATATTTTCCAGGAGTGTCCACCTCATGTCATTGTATAATGGAATTATAAGATGAGATAGATAGATAGATAGATAGATAGATAGATAGATAGATAGATAATAGACAGACAGTCAGAATATTTGCTAAGCACTTATGTGCCAGGCACTGTACTAGGAATACACATGCAAGTGAATAAGACAGTCCTTGTCTTCAAGGATCTTACATTTTAATGGGGGAAGACAATATATAAGGGAGAGAAACCTGTAAGCCATAGAACAGTGTAAAAATGTTGAAGAAGTAGCATGTAGGCTCAGTTCCGAGCAAGAAGAGGCAAAAGTTCGCCTCTCAAAGCCTGGATCTCCAGGGGTAGAGTCCAAGATGCTGGTGGGAGGGGGATGAGGATGATGGCTCATGATTATAAGGACATGAACTTAGAACTGAAAGAGGCCAGAGAAGCCAATTACTCCAACCTCATCATTCCACAGATGAGGAACTGAGGTTCAGGGTCAACCAGTCAGTATGGGTGGGATTAAAGGTGGGATTAAATCTGGGTCTTTCCAACTCCAAGGCTATTCCTCTGTCTTAGCCCCAAAACATAAAAGTAAAAGGGAGGTGTGAGATGGAGCACTAGCTTGAGCTAGGTGATTGGAGCATGCCAAAACTGAAAAGGTGTTAATAGCATTTTGCTCTTTGGGCAGCACAGAAACCACTAAGAAGAATAATTGGATTTGAATATTTGAAGATACCAGATGATGTTTTCTGACCCTGGCTGTGCCACTCTCAATAGGCTTTTCTCCAGCAACAAAGCAGTCTTGCTAGGTCCCAGGGTTTTTCTCTTCTCTGCCCTGTCAACTGAATTTGTCTCAAAAAGTTGATGAAGGGCACATTTTATATTCAGGTATATTGTGTGGAAATTGCCCCCTGATCAAGAAAAATGCTAGTTATGTCTTTGCTTAAAAATCAACCTCTTATGCCCAAAAGGCTATAAAACTGTATATACCTTTTAATCCAGCAATACCACAGCTCAGTCTATATCCAAAAGAGACTTTTTTTAAGAGGGATGGGGGAAGGACCTATTTGTACAAAAATATTTTAGTAGCTCTTTTTGTGGTGGCTAAGAATTGAAAATTGAAGGGACACTGATCAACTGGGGAAAGGCTGAATAAACTGTGATATATGATTGTGATGGAATATTATTGTGCTATAAGAAATGACAAGGGAGATGATTTCAGAAAAACCTGGAAAGACTTAGATGAACTGATGCAAAGTGAAGTGAGCAGAGCCAGGAGAACATTGTTCACAGTAACAGCAATACTGTAAATGACTTAGCTCTTCTCAGCAAGATAATCCCAAAGGACAATGATGAAGCATGCTGTCCACCTCCAGTGAAAACTGATATTGTCTGAATACAGACTGAAGCAGGCTGTTTTTCACCTTCTTTCTTTTTATCATTTTTTTATTTTTGTTTGAATCTTATTGCACAAAGTGACTAATATGCAAATGTTTTCCCTGATTGCACATGTATAACCCATATCAGATTGCTTACCATCTTAGAGAAGGGGAAGGGGAGGAATAGAGAGAGAGATAGAATTTGGAACTCAAAACTTTTTTACAAAATGCTTAAAAATTGTTTTAATATGTAAATGGGGAAAATAAAATGTTATTGTTGAAAAGAAACCAACCTTTTCTTTTTGCAGATAAGGAAGCAAAGGCTCAGAGAGATGGAGGTGATTGTCTAAGGTCACTTGTCTTGAGTTTTATTTGAGCTGGCTCATTGCTTTACTATAGCTTTTTGTGATTGTGGTTTAAAAAAAACTAGCAATTATTTTTAAATAATATTTTAGTTTTCCCCAATTACATGTTAGAACAATTTTTAACATTTTTTAAGTTTTGAGTTCCAAATTCTATCCCTCTTTCTATCCTTCTGCTCCCTCTTTGCTGAGACAATAAGCGATCTGATATGGGTTACACATGTGCAATCACATAAAACATTTCCATATTAGTCACTTTGTACAAAAAGACAAAAAAAAAAGAATGAAAGAAAGAAAGCAAAATAAATGGCACATTTCAGTCTGTATTTAGACAATATCGATTCTTTCTCTGGAGGCAGATAGCATGTTTCATCATGAGTCCTTTAAGGGTTGTCTTGGATCATTTTGTTGCTGAGAAGAGCTAAGTTATTCACAGTTCTTCATTGAAGAATAATTGCTGTTACTGTGTACAGCATTCTCCTGGCTCTACTCAATTCACATTGCATTGGTTCATATAAGTCTTTCCAGATTTTTCTGAAATCATCTTGTTCATCATTTCTTATAACACAATAATATTCCATCACAATCACATATCACAAATTGTTCAGCCATTCCCCAATTGATGGTCATTCCCTCAATTTCTAATTATTTCCCACCCCAAAAAAGAGCTGCTATAAATATTTTTGTAGAAGTAGGTCCCTGTCCCTTTTCTTTGATCTCTTTGGGATATAGACTGAGCAGTGCTATTGCTGGATCAAAGAGCATGCACACTTCCACAGCCCTTTGGGCATAGTTCCAAATTGCCCTACAAAATGATTGGAGTCAGTTCAGAATTCCACCAACATTTCATTAATGTCCCAGTCTACCCAAAATTTATCATTCTTCTTTTTTGTCATATTAGCCAATCTGATAGGTGTGAGGTGATACCTCAGAGTTGTTTGAATTTGCACTTCTGTAATAATTGGTGATTTAGAGCATTTTTTCATGTGACTTTCAAAAGAAAACCTAGCAATTATATAGTACTTTAAGTCTTGCAAAGCACTTTACATGTGTGATCTTATTTGATCCTCACAGCAACCTTATAAGGCAGGTGTTATTATTATCCCCATTTCACAGATAAGGAAACTGAAGCTGTAAAAAGTAAAGTGACTTGTCCAGAGTCACATAGCTTCTAAGCCACTGTGGTGGGATTCAAACACAGGTCTCCAGCTTTCTATCTACTGTGGTGCCACCTAGCAGCCTTGAAGGAAATTTGCACTTTGCAAATGTATGTTTTATATGCATGCAATACTTAATAAGTTTTTGATGTCTTTTCTTTCTCAGCTTCTTCGTCCAAGCCAATGGCAGAGAAGGAAATTAAACATGAAAGAAGAAAACCCTAAGGTTACTTTGGAAATTGATCAAATGCAGAGCCCATGATTATGCTGTCTTGGTTCCTACTTGGGACTAACCTGTGCATCTCAAACAATACTGTTTATCTATGCATTTAGGGAAGCTAGATCCTTAGAGCCTTAAGGCCTGGGGAGGGGGGATCCTTCAAAGCTAACAATCATCCCTTCCCTTCAGAACTAGAAAAGCTTCGGAGAGAATTTCTCTCAGGCAAAGTCCTTGAATTCTAGTCTCCTTTGACAAGACCATAAAAAATTACTTTAATGGATTTTCCTATTTGAGTGTGACAAATATTGTCACCCTCTCTAACCATTAGCATCTAAGAATGTTTCTAAAGCATTTCAAAATGCACCTTGCAGTTTTCCACGTGAAGGGAACTTGTTTTGTTTCTTCATTGAGTTTTGTTTCTTGATGAAAAGGATGTGTCAGGGAGATGACACATGAATCCCAAACTACTTAATGTTCTGGGCATCCCGATGTCATGTACCCCCAAAGACTCAATCCCTTCACAAGTTCATTGGGACAGTGCAGGGAAAATTGGTCTGGAGAAAAGAAGCCCTGAGCTCAGCTCCAGTCTCTGCTACCTCTGAGAGCACAAAGACATCAGCTCACCTCTGACCCTTAGTTTCTGTATCTGTGATAATTCCCAATGTTCTATTTTCCAGACTCGTTACCTGACACTAATGCAGTGTTGCAGGTGAAACTTTCTGAACACTTTGGAGTGTTATATTCACGTGGTTTATTCCTATTCTTGGTCTCATTTTCTATTCAACTGAGTTCAAACAGAAAATCATCAGTCCCAGTGTTGAGCAGAGTTGACTGCTCAACACCAGAAGGCTGATGTGAGGACAGGGGATTTCTAAGGTTTCAGAGGAGTTGAGATCTGCACCAGAACAGGAGGGAACCACACCTGAGGGAGGGAAAGGAAGTGGGGGGGAATGGAGCTTTTTTTTGCCCACAGAGAGAGAAGGGACAGTTCCCTCCACAACTAATGTTCATTTTCATTTTTACCCAGTTCATTTTCAGAGAAAGACTCAAATTTGAGGGCAGTTCTATCTCCTGATAGAACTTTCAGAATGCCTAATACAGAAAATGGAGCCCAGGGCAGAATAATGATTCTTTCCTGAGAGGTGATTACCTAAAGCGTGGCCTTTTGAATGTTGAGAGCCAATGATAAAACTTCCAAATGACATGATGGTTCTGGACCCACCAGCGGGTAAATAGCTTTTATCTAAAGGGTGAGAAATGGCACCAATTATCCAATTATCCTCTTGACATGTTACAGAAAATAATATGGAACCTGCTTCCCTTAGAGGAGTTGGTAAGAACATGAGAACTGACAGGAGCTGAATCTTCTTTTTAGAGTTAACCAACATTGTTTTGGATAAAATTTGTGATTTACATAATGAGCAATTAAAACATGACACCATTCTAATTAATATTCCATGCAATCATTTCTTATGGTTTTTTCATTCTTTTTTTTTCTTTTGCTACTTTTCAAAATATGGGAAATATCATCACCATATAGCTTGTTCTAACAATAATAGAGAAAGAGAAGAGTAGATAGAAGAGATATGAACTCCAGAGCCCACACTTTGGTTTTTAATAAGGAGATTAAATCTGCACAAGATGTTGAGAGAGTAAGAATTCTACGAGCTCCAAGAGCATACAAGGAAAACTGCACCAAATGTTCCTTGGAAACATGGGAAGGGCATTTCCTTCCAACACAGGCAGGTTTTCAATACATCAACAAGAACCCCAAAGCATTTCCCATAAAACAACAGAAGCAGAAAATGCACAGAAAAAAAAAAAAGCCTCTTGGCTCAGATGGCAATTGAAATCCAAAGCCATGAGAAAGCCCCAGGTAAACTTCACACCCGATCAAGGACCTCCTAAAGGAAACTAAGCCAAAGGCCCCTTTTCCCAGATCTTCTCTGGAATGGGTCCATAATTAGGATCCACACAAAGGCTTCATTTATATGGAGTCACTGGTTCAACCATTGTTCCATTGTTATTCAATTATCTTGGCTGTCATGTCTGCAAAATGGTTTAGATTTGTGTGGGGTACAGAAACCCTTGTCAATGAGTCGGAGACTCAGAGATATTAGCAAAAAGAATAATTCATTTGTTAGCTTTCTCGAGAAAGGGCTCCCCCAGAGCACCAAAAAAAAAAAAAAAAAAAAGGCACCCGACCGAAGAGAGCAGAGATGTGTTCAGATCAACAGGTTATGTAGGTCCTAGCCGAAATTCCCTCCCTAACCCCCTCCTCAGGGCTCATTAGTGTAAGCTCTGAGGGTACAATCTATTCACTGCAATCTACCCCAGCAACAGAGAACAAAGACACTTTCACAACTTTCCTGGAGACAAGGAGAGGCAAGAGGTTTTCTTTTTCTTTTTCTTTTTCTTTTTCTTTTTTAGAGTAAACAGTTTTAGAAAGGGAGAAGGAGGTCTGATAAAGCACAAGATGTGTTGAAAAGCATGTTTCTTTACAAAGTCAACTGACTGCAAGTGTTTCAACAGAACAAGAAGCAATTAACTCCCTAAGGAGGCTTCATTCTTGAGAGATTCTCAGAGATCATCTCTCACAGATTGGTCTATTTCAGGAGTTCTTGACCTGGGGTCCATGGACCCCACCAAGGATCCCTGGATAGATTTTCTGGGACCTGTGAACTTGTGTTTGTTTGTTTCTTAATATATTTTGATAACTGTATTTCTTACAATTTCTTTACAACTGTATTTCTTTTCCTTTGCACACCTATGTGTGTTCTTTTTTGCATTTAAAAACATTCCTCAGGAAAGGGGTCCAAAGGCTGCAGCAGACTGCCAGAAGGGTCTATGACACAGAAAAGGCCAAGAACTCCTTGTCTAAATTAGTGGGATGAATGATATCTCAACATCAGGCATTTATTAGTTTAGCATTTCTGATTCCTAAAACATAACAGCCGTTCTCTTTTAATACAGAGATGGTTTACTTTGAAAGTGTGCAAATATGTGTTCCCCAATGAAGGGCATTAAATTTTCCAGGAGCAGCAGCATCAGAAATGTTTTAAATTAAGAAAAAACTTCAGAGTCAAAATGAGTTTAAAAGCATCTACTTTCACTCAAATTGCCACTTTAAATCATCAAGTGATATTAAATAAAAACCTTAATAAACCTCACTCAAAAATAAGCAAAGAATTCACAGACCACTCATTGTTCCTGCATGCCTTTATTATCAGAATACAATTCAAGGAATCAGATGGAGGTCACAAGGGAAGTCTACAGAGAGTTTGGTCCCAAAAAGGCTGAACTATAGTTATTAAAGCTAAATTAAAGCTGCACTAAGACTGAGGAGTCTACCACAACACTTATTAAGCACCTGCTGTGTACCAGACATTGTGTTAAGCATAGGGGATACAAATACAAACAAAAATAAAGCTGAGGAGCTTGCAATCATTCTAACACAGCACACAAGAGAAGGCCAAAAAGGAAGAGAAGAGGTACCTAGTATGGTGGAGACATCCAAAGAAATTCAGAACCAGTGCAGCTGGTGGGGAGTGGGGACTGTGCTGCCCCACCCCAAAATGGAGGTCTTGGAGCCCACACCTCTGCCCTGCAGATAGGCTCCCATCAGAGGGGTAAAGGGGACTGAGGAGATGTGAGAACCAGGCAGATTCAAATGCAGAAAAATGAGATTTCCCAAATATGAGTTTCCTGGGGAAGACATGATGGAGAGACATCCACAAGCAGAGGAGCTGGTAGAGAATGGGGGACCTATGAGAGAACCATTGAGACCAAGATTAATTCAGTCATTAACTTCATACTTCTTCCATTAAAGTCCAAGAAGAACGAATCAACAGCTAAATATGTCTCTCACATAGTAAATGCATAATGGAGGCAGCTCAGTGGAGCATGAATTTAGGGTTTATTTTTTTTTTTTTTTTGGTGAGGCAACTGAGGTTGAATGACTTGCCCAGAGTCACACAGCTACTGAGTGTTGTGTGTCTGAGGCCAAATTTGAACTCAGGTCCTCCTGACACCAGGACCGGTGCTCTATCCACTGCGCCACCTAGCTGCCCCAAGGGTTAAGTTTAGATAGAGCACTGGGCATAGAGGCAGGAGGATCTGAATTCAAATCTCACCTTAGACGCTTCTAACTGTGTGAGTCTGGGCAAGTCACTTTACAATTGTCTGCCTCAGTTTCCTCATCTGTAAAATGGGAATCATGATAGCACCTCCCTCCCAGGGAAGTTGTGAGGATCAAATGAAATAATATATAAAAAGTGCTTAACACAGTACCTGGCACACAGTAGGTGCTATGGGCACCATTTGTTAGACACACCTGACAGGTTGTAGGCATTCCTCACTATCCTGTATTCACAAAGTTGAATTTTTGAAATCAAGTGTTAAAATTTACATTAATCTCTGGTAAGTTTCATCTTTTTCTTGATTTGGGCTATAATTCTAACCTGTTGAGATCTTCTTGAATTTCCTCCAACGAACTTCCTCCACTGGAGTACTCCAATATCCAAGCTATCCATTAGTCTATAAGCATTTATTAAACACCAACAACATAGCAGACAAGAGGCAACTTAGCCTAGTAGATAGAGGGCTTGCCTTGAAGCCAGGAAGACAATGGTTCAAGTACTACCTCCCTGAGCCCTAAATTCACACATGCTTGTTATGTGATCCTCAGAGTCCTAAACCAGCATTTCTCCAACTTTTTGGTCTCAGGGTCCCTTGACATTCCTAAAAAAATTATTGAGGACCTCAAACACCTTTGTGTATGTGGGTGATATCCCTCATTATTTGCTGTATTAGGAATTAGACTATCTCAGTGATATTATGAAAATGATTTTGACCTTGCAGATGCCCCAGGACTGCAAGGTCCCCTGAAGGCCTCAGGTCCCCAGACTACACCTTGAGATCTGCTGCTCTAGGCATTCTCTACAGCCCCAACTTGCTTAGAAGATGCTGCTGACCTGCATTGGTAGATGGTGTTTTCTCCCCTGGATATTCCCTATTCCTATGAAATCATGGTCCCTGGTCCTATTTTTATTTGCCCAGCATTGTTCGAGGTTCTAAGGCCTAGGACTACACAGATCTGGGTTATATCAGTAACATTGTGACCAGGCCGTTAGGTTAAGAATTAGCCTGTTAGAAAAGGAAAATGACAAACATTGGAGGGGATATGGGAAAACTGGGACAATAATGCAATGTTGATGGAGTTGGGAACTGATGCAACCATTCTGGAGAGCAATTTGGAACTATGCCCAAAGAGCTATAAAACTGTGCATACCCTTTTATCCAGCAATACCATTACTAGGTCTGTATCCCAAAGTTTAAAAAAAGGAAAAGGACCTATATGTACAAAAATATTTATAACGGTTCTTTGTGGTGACCAAGAATTGGAAATTGAGGGGATGCCCATCAATTGGGGAATGACTAAACAAGCTGTGGTGTATGATTGTAATGGAATATTATTGTGCTATAAAAAATGACGAGCAGGATGATTTCAGAAAAACCTGGAAAGACTTAGATGAACTGATGCACGGTGAAGTGAGCAGAAGCAGGAGAACATCACACACTGTAACAGCAGCACTGTACGATGAAGAACTTAGAATGTGAATGACTTAGCTGTTCTCAGTAACACAATGACCCAAGTGAATGACTTATTCTTGGTAATACAATGATCCAAGATCTCAAAAGACTCATGATGAAACATGCTATCCACCCAGAGAAAAGACTGATGGAGTCTGAATACAGACTGAAGCATACTATTTTTTACTTCTTCTTTCTTTCCTTTTGTTTTGTTCAAGTTTTCTTCCACAAAATGACTAACATGGAAATGTTTTATATGGTTATACATATATAATCTAAATCAGATTGTTTACCATCTTAGAGCTAAAGGGAGGCAGGGAGAGAAAACAATTTGGAACTCAAAACTTAAATGAACTTGACATCCAACAAAATCAAAATCTCCATTCCCAGGTTCCTCACCTCTTCTAGAAATTCTGTGGGTCACAAGCTACGTCTACACAACCACCAGTGATTGCTGGTTGGAAGGGACAGCTGAACATGTATTGCTTTGCTGGCTTGTTACTTGGGTTGGAACAGGATTGCAGGTCATGGAGATGGAAGTGACCACCAGCAGCTGAGCTGATTTTTTCTTCATTTGATGAATCAGTTCCTTTGGCAGACTCACTAACTTCTGATGAGATTCCTTGCCCAAGGGATAGCATTGAAATCAATCACCTGTGTCCTATGCCCCTGTCAACAGCCCTGATATCTGTGAATTGGGAATGAGTCTGCTTAATAGGAACTGAATTATTTGTGGAGCTCATGGATATGACATGATGTGATTTTGTGTATTGTCTAAAATATAATCTGAAGAATTTTTATGTCTGGTAATATGAATAATGAATCACTCAATGTCAATTTTAATGCATTGTTTTTCTTTGTTTCTGAGATCACTCGTTGAACAAATGCTTAATTTAAAATGTAGTCTAATTATCAGAGTTGGTGACACCACATTCCCAAGCAGTACATGGCAGGAAGTCCTAGACTGATTTCACAATGAAGTTTTGGTTTGTTCCAAGAGGTTGTTCAATTTTTAACTTCCAAATGAAGGAATTTCAGAATTTCAACTTGTGCCAGGTAGAAGCAACTTTTATGTACTTTCTATAAATGTAGAATTTGAAGCAACCACCTCACTTTACTGATGAGGAAACTGAGACCCAGAGAAATTAATTGTATGTAGTGATGGCTGATGCCTTGAATCAAACCCAGGTCTTCGGAACCCAAATTCATTTTTGCCAAACTACATGGCCTCATGTCATTTCATGTGCAACCACCATCTTTATTTGTGGACAACATCACCCACAGACAACAAGGATGCCCTGCCCTTTTTTCCTTCCCAATTTTGTAGATGAGTAGACAACTGTCCCAGGACCTAAATTTATAATATTTTATTTTGCTAACCTCACTGAAATCAAACCACATTAGCAACTGCAAATCAATTCAGTTCAGCAAACCTCTCATTTTCTGGGCCCAGAGATTCAATGACTTGCTCAAGGTACCACAGGCACTGTATAGTAGGTTTTCCTAGGAATTGTGGGAGTTCTATGCATTTCCATGATTTTTCCAGTTGATTAAAAGCTCTTTGAGGGTGAGGACTGCTTCACTGTTATCTGAATTCCCAGCATCTAGTCCAGTGCCTGCAAGTAATAGAGACCCAATAAATGTTTGCTGAATTGAATTGATGTGAGGAGTCTGTCCATGAATATGAATCTAAAGGCACTAGGTTATAAAGGGCTTTAAATAGATGAAGGATTTTTCATTTGGTCCTGGGGGTAATAGGGAGTCTCTGGAGTTTACTGAACAGGAGGGTGACATGTTTAGACTTGCACTTTAGGAAAATCATTATGGCAGCTAAATAGAGCCTGGACTAGAATGGGGAGAGAATTGAGGCAGAGAGGCCAACCTGAAGGCATGAGGTGGTGAGGGCATGCAAGTGAGTGAAGAGAAGAGGACATGTACAAAGATAGAATTGACCAGGCATCTGGGTGACTGGAAGAGTGGATCTGCTTTTGGTGATGGGAGACTAGAGATTCAGAGAAGGGTAAGTTATTGAGTGTCTGCCATATGCAAGAACTGTGCTATTTGCTACAAACACAAAAGTGAAACATAGACTTGTGCTTGGCTTCAAAACAAACTTTTCCTCTTGTATGCTTCTCATCTTCCTCCTTTCTTCCTCTTCTGCTTCTTCTCCTATCCCATTCACATCAATCTCATCCTTCTCTTTCATCTTCCTTCTCTTCCTCTTCTCTATTCTCCTTTCCTTTCTCTTCCTCTAACTCTTCTACATCCTTCTCTTTGTCTTCCTCCTTTGCTTTCTTCTCCCCATCATCCTCCTTCTCCTTCTCTTTTTGTCCCCAGAGGAACAAACAACCTAATCCTTGGTACCTGTTTCTTTTCTCTCTGTGACTCAAGTTTCACTAAGAAAAAAAAAACCCAAATCAGAAAGACCCTAGCTTCAGGCCGATGCCAGAATAAAATTTCCCATTCCTCCCATTACAATCAGCACTACCTGCTTGATTGGGCCAATTTGATGTACACCTAGTAGGAAAGTTATTTAGCATGTTATTCTCCTAACCTAGATTTACATGACACTCTCACTTTGCTAAAGCACTTTCTTTAATGCCACTCTCTGAGGGAGGCAGCCAAGTATTCTCTCCATTTTACAGATAAGGAAAATGAAGCTCAAACTTAGGGTTAAGGAAGTTGCCCCTGGCATCATATCAAGTAAGTGGTGAGACAAAGAATCAAGGAGAATTCTTAGTGCACATACTTGGCTTTTCCTACCAGGCTAGTTCCCATACCATTTACACTAGTTCCCCAAATTCATCTCAAGGGGCTTCTTTCTCTTTCCTGAAGTCATTATTATGAGGACAGTTTCCTATTCAAAGATATCTTTATTTGTGGAGAGCATCACCCACAGACAATAAGGATGGTCTGTCCTTTTTATCTTTCCCAGTTTTGTAGATGAGTAGACAAGTCTCAGGACCTGAATTTATCACATGTTCCTTTGTTAAACTCACCAAAATCAAACAGCATCAGCAACTGCAAATCAGTTCAAACCCTATGTTTTCCAGGTCCAGAGATTCAGTGACTTGCTCAAGGTCCCACAGGCAGTAAGTGTCAGAGGTAGACTTCGAACGCAGGTCCTCTGACTTCAGGGCCAGGGTTCTTTCCATCATACCACAGTGGCTCCAGCCCATAAACAAAGGAATTACCACCATGACATACCCAATAGTGGGTAAATAATCACTGTGCCTAAGACACACAGGATACTATTAAACAAAGGATGTAGAAGCAAGTTGAGATATGACATGGCCCTGGGGCTTCTTGTCATTAGGGAGTCATGACACATACACAAAAAATGATAATTAATTAAATTTGCTATTTAAACATAGTTATAAATTATAATTAATCATTAAATGATACATCAGAGAAGTAGAAAGTTCCATGGGAGGTCTAGAGTGAGTATAAGGAGATGGTTACTGACTAGAGGGAAAAAGGAAAAAGATGGATCGCAAAATCAGACTCACAGAACCTGGGAATTGAAAAAGATGTCAGAAGCTGCCCAATTCATACACAGACCTCAAGCTGAAAGGAATTTCAATCTTCTCATGAGCAAGAATGGAAGAGAAAAATGTCAAGAACATCAAGACCAGGAAAAAAATGTTCAAAAAAATAAGGATGTCACTGCCTGATATCAAATTATGCCATAAATCAGTAAGTATGACAAATATGTGGCACAAGGTCAAAAATATAAAAGTATAGATCTCAGTTTCCTCATATGGAAAATGAGGGCAGTGGTTGAGATAGCCCAGAGGGCCCATTCAAGCTTTAAATCCTTGATTGTCCAATGTCTCTACCAGGAAACTGAAACTTAGTGCTTCAAACTCAAGATTTCCACAACTTCACATCCTAGAGAAACATATGAAAACTCATCCAGAACTTAACTTCTCAGAATTCTAGACAACTCTCTATATAAGTTACAGAGAAGGTGCTGATCTGCATTTGTAGAGAGAGTGTCCTTTCCTGAGAGCTCCCTGTACCAGCCAGTGAAATCAAAGGTCCTAAAATAAGTAAATGCTTTACCAAAATCAAGAAATCAGGAAAGATGAGGAGTAAAACTACCGAAGGATTTGGTCATTAGCGGGTCACTGGTGATCCTTGAGAGAACAGTTTGGGTCAAACAGTATTGAGATGGTGTAGATGGTGGAATGAGATCCAGACCCACAATGAGACAAAAACAGAGGTGTGGGCAGCTTTTAACTAACTTGGTCATGAAGGGAAGGTGAAATGAGGGATGTAGCTGGATGAGAATGAAGTAACAAGGGAAAAGCATTTTTAGATTGGGGATATTTTCACACATCTATAGGCAGATAGAGAGAGCAGGAGAAAAGGGAGAGGCTCAAGACGCATGAGAGAAAGGCCCTGGATGTTGATGCAAAGGCCTGGAGGAGATGGAAGAAGATGACTTCGAGGGCATGGGTAGAGGGATTAGCCCCAGCAAAGTATCCTCTTTGGAGACACAAGGGATGGAGGAAAGGAGGATAAATGATGATACAAAGAGTTTCAAGGTCTGGGGGGTTGGGGTCGGGGGTGCTGTTGTACTGTCTTAGTCTTCTCAGTGAAGGCTAGTTTACTTTTGATTTGTTAAGGGTAGAATGTAACTAGAAACTGAAGGAGAGAAGAAACTGTCCAAAGGTTCATCTGTGGGGAAGGAAATCCAGAGATGGTAAGCATAGAAGAAAAGTGTGGTCAAGCTATAGGGAGGGCCCAAGGGAGGTTACGCACCATAAGTTTATAGTGAGCAAAATCAACTTAATTTGATGACTATTTCTAGCAACACATACTAAGCCAAGATCATTGAATGGTAGAGGTTAGCCAGAGTGGCAGATAAGGAGTCTGGGAATGGTAGATTCTTAAGATATCCCAAAGAAGGAAAGGTTCCAAAGAGTGAGCAAGATCAGAGATGGTTTCTTTACCCAAAAAAGGCAACCAAGATAACATTGGCAACTACCAGGCAAATGGGCTACTTTCTCTTCTCTATAAAATCTTTATGAGAATGACCCATGTTGGCATGGAGGGTAGCCTCTCCCTCTATGAAAACTCAAGAAGGGAATGGCAGGCATTTACAGGCAAATTTTTATAGGAAACTAAATCTTTATGTTTATATACCTAAATGAGAGCAAATAGAGGATTACTTTGTATTTATTGTCTTGGGATTGCCAGAAAGCATTTGACTCCATAAAGTGGCATGAAGCACAGAAGTCTCTTTTTCAAACAAAGTGCACGCTTATTCTAGAGTCCATGAAAAATGTAACTAGAAAAGTAACATCTGTCAATGATTTGTTGACTATTAACACCATGAGGGACATTAACTAGGAAAGTACAGGCTCACCAATGGTGTTCCCGGTGTCATAGGAAATGCCCTGCACAATGTCCAAACTAGCAAAAGATTTTCTATTTCTGGAAAAGTTTTCTCAAAAATCATATTTATCTATGGTATCAGACTATTTGTATCATTTTCTAGCACAATGCAAAATCTCATAGTAATTTGTAAGTAATTGATCTAACCATCCACACCTGGAATACCAAGTGGACAAAAACTTCTTTTTGACTACATTATGACATGCATCTGAATCCAAAGTCCAATAAAAGCTTGAGATAGGCAATAGGAAGGACTTGGAATGATCAGGAGGAAGGGATCAGGTGAATTTCTTTGACAAAATTGTGCCCCACGTTCAATGAACCTAAACTGTTGGTTCCTTTAAAGTTTCAACCATTTATCACCCCACAGCACAACACAGATGTAAATTCTGAAACACTGCTATCACCAAAGATTTAAAATAACAGTTAACTCAAAGGGTGATGAAAACACACACCATCGACATGAACAGCATGCCACTGATATGTCAAAGAACCATCAATTTAGAGTCACCTTAGCCAGACCTCTCTTACACCTGAGGACAAGGGAGAAGTGGCTTGGTCGCCAGGAGCGAGAGCTGGGATCTGAACCCTAATCCAGAATTCTTTTCCACTCTTTCATGCCACCAACGCTAGCTCTCTAGGAAGAAGTAAAATGAGCCTATTATCGAGACTCCATGGAACCAGGAAAGAAGATGAGCCAGTAATGTCGTCAAAAGGAGGTCATTGATGGACAGCTCCTTGTCACAAAGTCACAGAAACCTTTAGCTGGAGGGTACCAGAGTGGTCACCTAATCTAACCCATACCTGGATGCAAATCTCTCCAATTAATTCCCTTAAGTAAAATGGGCAGGAAACATATAGAGGAATTGTGGTCACACATATGAAAATAACCCAGGGAATGATAAGGATACCATAGGAGGTCCTGGTGAAGGAAGAGCTGGTGACACAGCCTGGGGGAGAGAAGACTTCAGGAAAATACAATGGCAACCCTCCAGTATTTGAAGGGCCACCTCTAGCAGCAGGGGCAGACATTATAAAGAGGCCAAGTTAGGTTTGGTCTAGGGACAGACTGGCTAAGAATTTGAGCTGACCCGGAGTGAAGTGAGCTGCTCTAGGATTCAGCTCCCCCTCCCCAGAAGCTGAATGACCACTTCTCAGGCACATTATACAAAGGATCCTTCATCAGGGGCAGTTGGACCAAATGGCCTTTGGGGTCCTTTGCCACTCTGAAATTGCAGGATTCTGTGATTTTGTGTCCCAACCATTTGAATCAGAGAGACAGGGTAATCTTGACAGACCCCTAGCCCTCATTCAAATGCCAGCGCTTCTCAAGGGCACCCCCTCCCAAAGCCTGGGATTTACAAAATCTATCTTGCATTTGTGAGCTTGGCATCTCAGCAATCTCCACTTAACACAAAAAGTCAACTAAAAGACACAGGCCAGGCAGGATCCCCTCAGCCTGATCCTGAATTCCAAAGGCCAGCAGAACAATTAATGGATGATACTGTCCTGACAAGCATGAAGATGCAGAGGTGAGTCATCATCCTTGAGTCTGACCAAAACTGCTGACTCATTCTTACTGCCGAAAGTTCCTTCAAAATGAACTAATTCTCATTTACTCTCAGTCCCATGATGGCCCTGTTTGGCCCGGCAAGAGTAGTTGTCCATGGCCTGGAATATTGAATCAGAGATTCTGGGGCTACCAGCTTTTTCCTAGAATTAAATTAGCCACATTGAGGGGCAGTCTTGGCTTCTCCAGGCAGTGGGCTACAAGCTGGGGCCCTGCATAAGTGGCTCACTCCAGCCTAGAGCCCTCCAAGCTCAGCTACCAGTCCTTAAATGTGAGTTCTCTATAATTTTGTCCTCAGCTCTGCTCCTTCTCTTCTGGTAAATTTTTTTCTGCGTGGGGATGGATAGCACAGCCAAGCTTGGTGCTAAGAGCAGGTTGATACCCCAGGATGCCTATGATTTTTTTATTTGTAATTATGGTTAAAATAACATCTCTAGAGTTCCTTTGGGGAGCAGAGAGGAGGGCAGTAACTTAGGACCCAGAAGTGAGGAATTCAAATGAATGCAGCATGCATTTATTAAGTGCTTACTATGTGCCTGGCACTGTACTATTAGGTGCTGGAAACACTAGAGATAAAACCAAACAATCCCTGTCCACAAGAAGCTCACATTCTTTAAGGGGGGGAGACAAAACCATACAGAGAAGTCAATGCAAAGCATAGAGAAACATGCACAGTGACTTTGCACAGTGAACAAAGGAGGAAATGAAATCCTTTGTAGGTGCTGCCCCAGAGCTGAGCTGTAAGGGGAAGAGTCAGGTGCAAAGAGTCAAAGATAGAAGATGGGTGACATTCACGGGACAGAAAGAAAGCCACTTGCCTTGGATCATAGAGAAAGTGAGGAAGACCAATATGGAAACCAGTCTGCAAAGATGGGTCAGAGCCAGATGTAAAGGGTTATAGACATATAGATGTACACATAGATACATACATAGAGAATGAACATAGATGGCTATATTTATGTACAATAATAATAGCTAACATTTACTAAGCACCTACTATGTGCCAGGCACTGTGCTTAGCCCTTTACAAACATTATGTCATTTGATCCTCATGACCACCCTGGGAGGTAGGTCCTGTTGTTATCTCCATTTTAGAGATGAGGAAACTAAGGCAAAAGGAGCTGAAGTGGCTTAGTATCTGAGGCCAGATTTGAACTCAGGTCTTTATAACTCCAGGACTAGCACTCTATTTACTATACCACCAAGCTGTCTATATATATATAGGCCTACTTTCCACCTTTGGTGTCCACTTGATCCACTCAATTCTCACCTGTGACTCCAAGAAGATGTAGCATAAACAGTGGCCACATCCCAGTAAACCATTGAGGCAGACAGGCTAAACCAGGTTGAGTGCAGCTGAGGGGGCTCAAACCCTTCAGTGAGTTAGGGGGATGTCTACTTTCCCTGGTGGAATGAGTAGATGAGAACAATTTGTTCCAATGGCTATGAAGACAGCTGAAGCAGGCACTGTGGAGCACTTAGAGCTCAGTTAGACATGGGAATAACGATAGTGCCTACTTCCCAGGCTATTCTGAGCATCAGGTGAGATAATATTTGTAAAAATAAAATCTTTGCAAAAAATTTGCAAACCTTGAAGCACTATGTAAATATCAGCTATCATTTTGATGGTGAGGATGAGGATAAGGATGATGACAATGGCAGAGGCATTGGTGATAACGTTAGTGTTATGTGCCCCTGAACACTGTGATCTCTGAAGAATTGAAATTGTAGGTCACCCAAAGGTAATGGAAAGATGATTCTTGAGTGTTAGTAGTATGGAGCATGTTAGAAAGAACAATTTATATGAAATATAAGACATTATTAGAAATATGCAGGATCAGGAAAATGGAGGGACTGGTCAAATGTTGTACTGATATCCATGAAATGCAAAAATACTCAGAGCAAAAGTTTCCAACCTGCAGGATGTGTGTGCACACTCCCAGGGGCTGTAAGAAGCTTGTCATTGGCATGGGGAATATCTGGTAAATTACTACACTATCCTATTGAAATGAATCAATATCCTTTATTTCTTCTTTATGTGCATTTGCATGGTGAAAGGGGTTATGGGCTACGGGGTGGGTAACAAACCTTTCCTGAGCACTTATTAGGTGCCAAGGACTTTGCTAAGTGCTGAGGTTATAAACACTAGCAAAAAGAAAGCCAAACTCTGCTCCCAAGAAGTTTACATTCTAAGGGCTTGCATTCAGGTGTACTGAAAGCCACAGGGTCAGGGGACCAGAAAGGGGCAGGAATCCTTGACTTAGGAAGGTCTCCAGTGCATCCAGTGGGTACTTTATGGAAAGGATCAGAAGGCCACAGAAATCAGAGCAGGTCCCAGTTAGAAGGGAGGGAATATGGTGGCCATTCCCCTTTACAACATCTATGAGCCAGCATCTAGTCTTTGTTTGACAAGCTCCCAAGAGAGGGAAGTCCCTGCCTCCTGTGACTGGCAATTCAATTTTGGGATGCCCCTTGGCAGACCTGCAAAGGAGCATTGTATTTTCCTTACACATTGGAAGGGCTGTCCCACAGAAGATGCATTAATTAGACTTACTCAGCTTGGTCCCAGTGGACAGAATTCGGAATAGTGGGTGGAAGGTGGAGATAGGCCAATTAGGCTGCTAAAGGAAAACTTCCAATAGTGAGTACTACCCTGTAGTAAGATGGTCTGCCTGGGGACAGAGTAGGCCCTCTTACTGATTTATTTCTACAGGCATAAAAGCTTGCTGGATGATCACATGTTTACAGTTATTAGATGATGTGAGGATGTTATTTAAAATAGATGTCTTTATGTGGACATGACAAACTCTTAGCCAGGAATTGGTTGTACCTAATAATTCACTGGCACTGGACATGAGCCT
The DNA here is from genome assembly GCF_900497805.2 of Vombatus ursinus. Taxonomy (NCBI): domain Eukaryota; kingdom Metazoa; phylum Chordata; class Mammalia; order Diprotodontia; family Vombatidae; genus Vombatus; species Vombatus ursinus. Next base: position 169,876 of record NW_020954582.1, read on the forward strand.
CCCATTTCAAACACGAACCGTGAAGTGGATTCTGCAACAGGTCTGAGCACTATGTGATTCTATTCTCCCTCAGCCCCCCTTTACTCCACCTTCACTATAGAAGTACAAAGATGCTCCAGATGACTGATGGCTATTTTGTATTTTATCCTTTTCATGAGTCTCTACTATTTTGTGCCCTTCTGCTGAACTTTCTCTGGTCTGAGGGGGTAGCTTCACTGCACAAAACTATTTGCAACTAGTTCATATAAAACTATTTATAGCTAGTTTATTTGTCGTAGCAAAAAGTTGAAAAGAATCTACATAGTCAATGATTAGAGAAGTATGAACAACTTATACATCAAGGCAATGGGATAATATTACTCTGGCATAAAATAGGACAAAGATGAAACATGTGAAGGAATATGGAAAGGTTTGTATGAAGTGACGAAAAGAGCAGAATTGAGACAATCTCCACATTGATTACAATCATGTTTTTGAAATAGTGACCAAGCTTTTTAAGTACAGAAATGGAAAACAGATCAGAAACAAACACAGAGAAAATAAATGACCATTTGTTATGTTGTTAAAGTATATGTTATATTTTATTCCAAATGTAAACAGCTCAGATGCCATGGTTTTACTTGGAGTTCAAAGTCCATATTCTGTTTCCTCATTGGTCTTTCTTTTTGTAATTGTTGAAAGTCAGCCTAATTCTCCCAGTAATGCTGGGAGATGATTCATATCTGGCCATGAATCATGAAACATCATGATTTCAGAAGAAATGAAATTCCAAGTGACCCAAAGGAAAATGGTGGATGGAAGCAGAGTGTGGTATATGGCCAGCAATGATGAGCACGGAAGAAGTGATTCATTCTACTTGAACTGCCAAGAAGCAGACCATTCACCCAGCATCTGGAGAACCTCTTCATCTAATGGGAATTTGTCTTCCCATCAGCCCTTGCACACCCATCCTGCAAGACAGTGGCAAATCTCTGTGGTGACCCCATGTCTCCATGTTGATGCCTCAGCAGTTCACTCTCCTACCTTTCACAGGGAAATGGCTTTCTTTCCACTCCCAGTGGGCCAAATGGCTGTACTCAGATGAAAGGAGAAGGGAAAGGACAGCTCTTTGCTCACTTCATTCTGCGGTTCTATTTATTCAATGACCTTTGAACTACTAATATCAAGGAAGGCCCAGAACTAGGAAGAATATGTCTCCCCAAAAGTGTCTGCCCTTGTCATGAACCTGACTCAAATCCAGGCTTCAGATGCTTACTAGCTGTGTGACTCTGGGAGGGTCACTAACCTATCTGTATCTCAGATAAAATGGAGATAATAATAGCACCTACTTGCCAGGGTTGTAGTGAAGATCAAATGCAATAATTGTAACCTGCTTTGCAACCCTTGAGCTAAGCCCAGAATAGAACAAGAGGACAGTGGGCTAGTTTGCCTTTGGAAAATTGCACTATTCTTTTAATGACCCCAAGCTTCTCCCTGAAACAAAACCCCATCTTTTTTCATGCCAATAGCCTTATAGAGAGGCAGTGGTAGGTAGAAAGCTGACCTTAGAGCCAGGAAGCTCTGGGTTCAAACCCTACCTCTACATGTACTATCTGGGGAAGACACTTAACCTCTCAGTCTTGGAGAGACACCTGGGTTCAAATCCCTCCTCTGACACTTGACAACTATGTCAGTCTGTCCCCCCTCCAAAAGCATATATTTAATGCTCTCTAGGTGCCAGACGCTGTGCTAAGTGCTGGGGATACAAAGAAGTCAACAAGCATATGCTAAGCACTTACTATGTGCTGGTCATTATGGCAGTGGGGGTTGCTGGGAAAGGCCTCTTTCGAAGGTTGGATTTGAACTGGAAACAGAGTTAAGGACTAAGCAGAAAGCAGAGCAGGGAAGCTCGATCACAGATGGAACGATGGGAAAGAAAATGTCAGAAAAATGGTAGTGAAGGGCTTTGAATGCCAAAAAGAGGATGGCATAGTTGATCCTGGAGGCAATGGGGAGTCACCAGAATTTATTGAAAAGAGAGGTTGGGGGAAGCTAGGTGGCACAGTGGATAGAGCACCAGTCCTGGAGTCAGGAGGATCTGAGTTCAAATCCAGCCTCAGACACTTGACACTTACTAGCTGTGTGACCCTGAGCAAGTCACTTAACCCCATTGCCTAGCCAAAAAAAAAAAAAAAACAAAACAAAGAAAAGAAAAGAGGGGTTGGGTGACATGGTCAGACCTGCCTACACTTAAGAAATTCATGTTGGCAGTTGAGTGGAGGGTGGATTGAATTGAGGAAGGACTATAGATAGAGTGACTGATCTTAAGGCATGAGCAAGGCAGCATGGTGCTAGAGATATCTCTTTACCTCATCACTCTAAACTTCAGCTTCCTCCCTTGTCTGTACAATGGTGCAAATCATGTAATGCCTATCTCAAGGCTCTTGAGAGTTGCTATCTAAAAGCCAGTTCTTCTTCATTTCATTCGAACTTCAATTCAAGGAGAGGCTAAAGAATGAGCTGGTCCAGCAGAGCAGCTCAGTATGACACCAAAACAGGACGTCTTCTGAGTTCTGGACATTTGCAACAGTGAGCCAGTACCTCAGCCCAACCCAATAAATAACTGAACTGTCTAATTCTGCATCACCCAAAGTCGCCTTGACATGAAAAGCATTCTACTGAAGCTGATCTTTTCCTGTTGTTAACTAAGGACAGTTTGCCTTGCCCCTAAAATGTAAAGGCATGTGGGAAGCAGTGTAGTAGATTGGATCAAGTAATTAAACTCATCAGGAAGACCTGAGTTCAAATCCTGCCTCTGACATTTATGAGTTGTGTAGCTTAATTTCTCTGAGACTTAGGCAGCTGAGTCATCTCTCAAGTTGTGTTGGGTGTACTCTGTTGGGGACAAAAATAACCATCAATCTTTGGGTATTGAGGTGCATTTCTAAATAGAGATTAGATCACAAGATCACTAATTTTGAGCTAGAAGGGAGCACAAAGACCGTCTAATCCAACCCTCTCATTTTGCAGATGATGAAACTGATTCCTAGGCAAGTGTGGTGGTTTGGTTACCTCCTTCCAAATTAAATAGCATATTGCTCAACGAACCATTTGTCTTCTTAAAAGTTGCCACTAAGTGGAAAGTAATATCTTATCACTTGCAACAGTTCTCCTTGATTTACTTCTCACTGATTCCCTTTCTTATAGTCTTTTGACACTAATTTTCCTTTTTCTTTTTGCTTCTCTTTGGAATCATGAGAAATGTTTAGCAATGTTATGAAATCTCACCACTGCCGATTGAGAAAACTTTGAAAGCATCAGACATAATCATCAGCAATGTCAAAGAAAATCCAAAAAAAAAAAACTATTGGCAAGCATGTATTAAAAAGCAATTAACTTTCATTCTTCTTTGGAAAGATTGTTTGCTCCCAAAAGACACTGCCTGATTTCCATAAATACTGGCAATAACACCAAGAAGCTGACCTGCTCTTCTATAGTTTGTTATCCTCAAAGACTATGGGGGCAGCAGCCTTCCAAAGTACAATGATGCCAAATTTCAAGATCCCATTTCTCCTTGGGATGGAAATGTCAAACAACCCTCTTTCTAAAGATGTTTTCATTAGAACATTTTCCTTAATTCATTGCCATAATTTTATGAATCTCTTAGTTATTTTGATGTCATATCCTTAAAATTTAGAATGAAGACATCAAATGTCAGGAAATGTTTTGTGGGTGGATTAAAACCATTTGCTACAGAATAACCTTTGAAAAAAATTTAAAATATAAACTTTCACCTGGGGTCTGCATGATCATTACTAATGTGCATTATGAATGGATGGCCAGAGAATTCAGCTGGTTGGCAAAAGAAATAAGCCAAGGTCAATGGTTCAATTCTATTATGAATCTATTCCATTCCACAGTCATAGTACGCATCCCTAACTCCAGGCTTGCATCCCACAAATACAGACAGACCTATGATTCCAAATGAAAAACAACTCAGAGTGCATGTAACAATCATGATAGATCAATTGCATCATCATTATTTACCCCCAAAAAAACCAGTGCCAAATAAGAATGTTGAGTATCCTTCTCCCCAACATGATCAATGGGGCATAGAGAAGGATAGGAGTCTTTCTCCTCTTCTTTCCCTTTCTCTAACATCCAGGAAATTCATAAGTGGAAGAAATTTGCAGTATAAAAGCAAAATAGGGACTCTCCTTCTCCATCCTAGGTATTCACCCCTACTCTGCCCTGTCCAGGAGTGATAAGATCATGTCTATGCCTCTGCCCCGCCAAGGTCCTACACTGGGGCATTGAGGTGACCCTATGTTGCTTCATGGAGGATTTCCAAAGACTATGCCAAGTATGCAAATATGGAGCTGGTAATCGAGGCTTATCACCAGAAGGATGACCAAACAATTGATGGATTGTTTCAGTCACTGTGATTCAGGAAGTTTTTTGACTAAGGAAATATTGCTGAGTCTGCCATAACTCAGATATGTCTACATCAGCATTCTTAGGTTCTTCTAGGCATTGACCCAGTAGCCCAACTAAATACATAATTTTCTTGAAAGTGGTTTTTTTTTGGTTATGAGATAGCCTTTATTCCATCTAATAGAAAATGGAGAAAATACAGAAGACTCAAAGGATCCCATGAACAGATACAGAAAACACATAAGCACTTAAATAACCCATCATCACCTCCTCTAAGCTTATCAGAATTGGGGACACTATGAAGACAATCATTTCACATTCCAGTGAGGGCCTTGTTGCCATAGAGTCCTACACAGTCACACATGCATACCCAAAAATAGTATGTGTTATCCAATATGTGGTTGAGTCTCCTCAGAAGGTAAAGTTTCTTTGGGGATGACTTAGTAAGCCATTCCCTTCCTACTAGATTTGTACTTTTGAAGCAACTCATCCAGCTTAACTTATCAAGTAGGTTACTGTCTAGGTACTATGGAACAATCCTTGTCCTTTTATTGGAGGAGGGGAAGATGCTACATCAGGAAATTCTGTTCTTTCTCTAGAAAATCTGATCCCTAGACTCTTGAACATAGGAACTCACAATGTGTCAACTCCCAAAGCTTTTGCTTTCCAGGAAATCTATCTTGTCCAGATATAAGACTAGAATCTAGAATCATACCATCTGGGGAATTCAATAACTACCTGGCCTCACACACAGGAATTGAAGAGAGAGAGAGAGAGAGAGAGAGAGAGAGAGAGAGAGAGAGAGAGAGAGAGAGAGAGAGAGAGAAAGGAAAAAAAGTTGAATGTATGATCTCTACATCAGAGCTTCTTAAACTTTTTCCACTCGTCACCCCTTTCCACCCAAGAAATTTTTACACTACCCTGGGTATATAGGTATACAAATCAAACACTTGCTGATAATAAATCATAAAGAAACTTATTTTAAAACAATTCTTTGGTACACATATAATTTTACCATTTATTAA
>NW_020954582.1:175413-234796 GCF_900497805.2 Vombatus ursinus
GAGAGAGAGAGAGAGATTGAGATAGGCTGAGAAAGAATAAAGGAGAACCTGGAACATTCAGTATCTGTCAGTTCTTCAGGAAGGAGAAGAAAAAATAAAAAGCAGGAGCAAGATTCTATTTTCCAAAGAGACTGAGAGAGCTGACCCAGAAGGCTTCTGTGCTCTACTGACCAACCAGAAGGAAAGAGGTCAAGATCAAGAGAAAGAACCCAGGAGATCTTTGGAAGCCTGCCCACAACACTTGTCAAGTCAGAACATGTGCTAGGATGCAGGCATGCCCCTTGGACACACATACCCACATACATACACTCTCATGTACACATACACTCACATACACACATACATTCACACAAACACATATATTCATACATACACACCCTTATACAATCACACATACTCTCTCTTTCTCCCCTCTCTCTCCCTCTCCATCCCTCCCTGCCCTGTCTCTCTCTCTCACACACACACACACCCACATGCCCCTAAGGGTAGGAAGTAATAGCTTATCTTTGATATTTCAAACTCTGCCAGATGGGAATGTCAGTGGATGCATCCTCCCATCAGTCCTTTTCCAAGTAACAAGTCAAAAGGGTCCTGGCCTTTCTCATAATAGAAATTTGATACTTTTTTCTATTCTAGATGATTCTGGGAGTCCACCTTGATAACTGAAGCTGAGTGAGAGAAGGGGCTTGCAATATTCTCCCTCCCCACTACGAAGGGCTAGAAGGTCATTGGGTGTCCATTCTTTATTAAAATATTGCTGAAAATGGCCATCCAGGGAAAAACCTAACAGCAACCCAACCTGCCAATAAAACCAGATCTCTGAAAGAATAAATATAAACTGGAATAATGGAGAGAGGACTGCACCTGGGGTCAGGAAAGGCTAGGTTCAGTTTTTGCCTGATACTTACTAGCTATGTGACCCTGGGGAAGTTTCTTGGACAGACTCTATAGCAAGATGATGAGCTGTACTTTTTATAATGATACTTAACAATAATTTTTTAAAAACAAATCACAACAAGAATAATGACAACAACAATCACATGGTACCTACTATATGTCAGGCACTGTGTAAGTACTTTACAATTATTGTCTCATTTGATCTTCACAACAACCCTGTGAGATAGGTGCTGTTATTGTCCCCATTTTACAGTTGAGGAAACTAAGGTAAACAGAGTGTCTGAGGCTGAATTTAAATTCTGGTCTTCCTGACTCCAGGCTATAAGAAGATGGCTGCAACTGAGGAAATGGGCTTCCCATTATCCCTCTTTGCTCTGTGATAAAACTCTTCATCTTTTTCATTCCAAGGCATGCTAGAGACAGCTAGGGGCACCACAATGCACAGAGCACTGAGCCTGGAGTCAGAATGATCTGAGTTCAAATATGACCTCAAGACATTTACTGGCTGTGTGTGACTGTGGGCAAGTCACTTCACCTCTATTTGCCTCAGTTTCTTCATCTGTAAAAAGAGAACAATAATAGTACTTACTTCCCAGTACTGTTATGAGGATCAAATGAGATAAAATATGGAAAGTGTTTGGCTTAATGCCTGGCACAGAGTGGGCATGTAGTAGGTGCTTGTTTCCTTCCTTCCTCCTAATATTCTCCTGACATTCTATGGCTACAAATCACAGAACACAATGGCCTTGGAAATTCAAAATTATAAGTAGTACAAGAACAATGGAAAAATACATATTGGGTGTGAGTAAACTGGAACCTGCCAAAGGTGAGTTGTACAGCCTAGCACAGTGTCTTGTACAGTAAGTGTTTAACAAATATTTGTTGAATGAATTTGAAGAAATGGAAGTGGACCGATCTAGTAACAAGAATAAGAGACAATCAGTGGACAGCTTAAAAGCTACACTGGCATCCTCAAGATATTAAGATAATCTAGGGGAAGTTTTCTGGGCATTTTATGGACCCTCCATAGAAGATGATATAAATACAACAACAAAAAGGAACTCACTTTATAAGGAGGTATGGAAGGGTGGCAATCTGCACCAATGAGTGGAGTACCACACCAGGAAGATCACAAAAGTATCTAAGTAAGTGTTGATAAGCTGGAGTGTAACCATTAAAATAAAGCCATGATGGTGAATGGAAGTAAAAATATACTATGTGAAAGTCAGCTAGGTTTGTTTTTGTTGTTTATTTGTTCATTTTCTTTTGCTTGGAAAAGAGAAAATAGTGTAGGGTCAGGATAACTTTTTTGAAATATTTGGAAGGTGGCTGTATGGAAGAAGGTTAGACATTCTGCTTGGTCCCAAAGAACAGAACTGGTCACTACGGGTGGAAACTTCAACGAGGTAAATTCAGGCTCAACACAAGGGGGAAAGTCCTTAAATGATTAAGCTCCTAGACTCACTGAGGCAATGTGGAAGTGACCACAGATTCCCAAAGGCTATGCCAGAGGACCATTAGCTCTGGAAGGTTTTACCATGCTAGAAAGCCATCAACTCTGGTCCTGGCAACAGACTGAGACTGCTTCCTGAGGACCAGCCTCACTCAGTATGGAAAGGCTCAGCTCTAGTAAGTTAATCAGTTACTTAGTGATGAGTTCTTTGGACATGACAACCAATACAGCAAAGAAAGATACCAAATGGTTCTCATTCCTGTGTCCCCCTTTCACTTCTGCAGCAACAGTGACAGAGAGGCAGAAAATGGTGGGTGGAGTGGTACAAACCACAAAACTCTAAAACTCTGAACTTGAACTTGGTGCTGTAACTGTGAGATCTTTCCTGATCAGTGACTGAACAGACTACTGAAGTAGCTGCATCGTATCAATCTTGACATTCTTCGTATAAACAAGCCCGGAAGGAAGAAGGGAGCTGCCACTAAATTGAAGTGTGACTCATAGGTGCTCATTAGAGAGGCAAACGAAGGAATTGGCAGAGTTGTTTTTGCTCTATGCCCAAAGACAACGAGCATTTCAGGAGGCATGCACATTGCAGAACTCATGGGAAGGAGTTACCAAAAGACCACAATGAAGATAATGGCTGTGGATATGCCGACATCTGTACGGAATCTAAAGAGGTAGAGAAATCTAATGAGGTAGAGCATTTAACGAGATGCTCCAAATTACATTAACATACACTTAGAAACTTGGCAACTTGAAAGCAAAGGGATGGGTGAAGAGAGATATAACTGGAAAACAGAAGTGAGGAGTAAACAATGAGAATGGCCAGAGATTTGTAGACTACACAGAACCTTCATGTCTCCACATTAAGAGAATCCATTGGTGCTAGACATGGAAAATACCCCCAAAACCAAATCAATTACATTTTATCAGAGAGGAAATACTTCATTATTGATGTGGGTCATTCCTGAACCAGTTGGTTGTGTACAGACCAACAACCCACTTGTTACTGTAGGAGCTTTGAACCTTCTTTTGTGTCCTAGACTCAACCATAGGTTGAGTGAAGCCTATGAACTCCCACTCAAAAGAATGTTTGTAATGCCTAAAGTCAAGTGCAGAGGATTACAAAGGAAACCAGAAGCTAGTGAAAGGAAAGATCTCATTTCTTCCCATCAAAGTTAAGGACCCTCTGAAATCTATCCACCAATTCCATAAGGGGTTAAGAACCCTAGAGACTTTGGACAAAAGTCAGAAGAGGACAAAAATATGAGAACAAAAACACAACATACAATTGCAATGATGATAGGAATATGTTACTAACAATGAAAATTGGGTGATGGATAAAAGAAAGAACAGTGATATCAAGTCTGGTAATTTCCTGCAGCCAGCCAATCTACATCAATGATCACAACAAAGAGGTGCCATAGAAAAGATGCTAAGGAGGGCCTTAGTCTGCAAATTCTTGGCAGAGCTGGGAACAAAAGGCAATACTAGTTTGGAGGATAAAGCCATCTGAAAAGTCTTACAAAGAAGGATGGTGAAAGATTACGACCCTCATTGCTTCACAAAGCAGAAAGAAGCAATAGAAATTAAAACTAGTTTTGAATAACACTTGGTAAAAGAAGAAAAAAATGCACAATGAATGAAAAAATGGACTTTAATGATGAAAATAGAGGGAGTATAACAAAAAGGTAAAAAATGAAAAAGATCTAGAATGATTTTTTCTAACAAATGCCTTTTCCTATATGGACAATAGAGCCCCCACCCTTGGAGGACCATGGTCCTGAATGTGCTTATAAATGAGATAGAAAAGGCTCTAAGAAGCAGCTGATTTAAAACACACATACATGCTGAAGTAACACAATTAGTGAGGCATTGAAGGAACAAACAATAATAATAATAGCCAACATTTCCATAGAGCCTACTATGTGCTAGGCACTGTGCTAAGTACTTTACAAATATTATCTTAATTGATCTTCACAATAACTTTGCAATATAGGTGCTATTATTACCCTTATTTTACAATTGAGGAAACTGAGGCAGACAGAGGTTAAGTGACTTGTCCAGGGTCACCCAGTTAGTGTCTGAGGTTGGATTTGAACTCAGGTCTTGATTCTAGGTTCACCATTCTATCTACTATGCCAACCTGAAATTTACAAGACAGCTGAAGGAGGGGAAGATATCAAGGCCATGGAAAAATCTCAACCTTTCTTTATCACAAAAAGATGACCAAGAAAACAAAATTAGCAGCCGATCTGACTACCTTCACATGTATCAAAAAAATCTGAGAAGTATCTATACACACACACACACACACACACACACACACACACACACACACACACACTGTGTAAATCCTGACACTATTAGTAGAGAAAAGGCAGGTTTTGACAAATGATATTGAGTCGGTCAACAAACATTTAAATGTCCACTATATGCCAAGTACCATGCAAAGTACTAGGGATGCAAAAAGAGGCAGAAGACTGTCCCTGCCCTCAAGAAGCTTACAATCTAATGGAGGCACCAAGTAAATATATACAAATAAGCTCTATACAGGTTAAATAAGAAATAATTAACAGAGGGAAGAAACTGGAATTAAGAGGGGTTGAGGAAAGCTTCTTGTAGGAGATAGGATTTTAGTTGTAACTTAAACGAAAGTAAAGGAAGTGAGGTGGCGCAGTGGATAGCATTCCCAGCCTGGAGTCAGGAAGACTCATCTTCCTGAGTTCAAAACCAGCCTCAGACACTAGCTGTGTAACCCTGGAAGTCACTTAACCCTGTTTGCCTCAGTTTCCTCATCTAAAATGAGCTGAAGAAGGAAATCCATTCCAGTGTAGAAAACTCCAAATTCAGTCACAAAGAGTCAGACACAACTGAAACAACTGACTAACAACGAAGGAAACCATGGAAGTCAGTAGCTGGAGTACAGGAGTGACAGCATTCTAAGCCTGGGGGAGCATCAGAGAGAATACACAGAGCCGAAAGATGGAACGTCTCATTCATGAAACAGGAGACCAGTGTCACTGAATCCAAGAGGACATGTCAGGGAGTCAGGTGTAAGAAGACAGGAAAGGTAGGAAGATGCATTCATTATGCAATGACTAAGCAAACTGGAGTGCATGAATGGAATGAAATACTAATGTGCCCGAAGAACTGACAACAGGGACAGATTCTGAGTAACTCTGAAGATTTGTTTGAACTGATGCAGAATGAAGTTAACAGAACCAGATGAAGAATTTATATGACTACAACATCATTTTAAAAAAAAAAGACAAATTAAAAGATTTAAGAGCTCTAATCAATACAATAAGCAGCCATGACTCCAGAAGACCAATTATGCAGCATGTTTCCCATTTTTTTATTTTATTTATTTATTTTTTGTTTTCAACATTCACTTCCATAAGATTTTGAGTTTTAAATTTTCTCCCCCTCCTTCCTCTTTTCCCTCCCCAAGACAGTGTGCAATCTGATATAGGCTCTACTTGTACATTCATATTAAGCATATTTTCACATTAGTCATGATGTAAAGAATAATTAGAGCTAATGGGAGGAATCTCCAAAGAGAAGAAATAAAACAAAACAACAAAATAAATGGTGAGCAAATAGTATGATTCCATCTGTATTCAGACTCCACATTTCTTTTTCTGGAAGTGGATAGCATTTTCCATTGGGAGTCTTTTGGAGTTGTCTAAGATCCTTCCATTGCTGAGAAGAGCCAAGTCTATTAAAGTCAGTCATCACACAGTGTGTCTGTTATTGTGTGCAATGTTCTCCTGGTTCTGCTCACTTCACTCAGAATCAGTTCATATAAGTCTCTCCAGGTTTTTCTGAAGCCCACCTGCTCATCATTTTTTACAGTACAGTAGTATCCCATTACATTCATATACCACAATCTGTTCAGCCATTCCCCAATTAATGGGAATGCCCTCAATTTCCAATTCTTGGACACCACAAAAAGAACTGCTATAAATATTTTTGTACATGTGGGTCCTTTTCCCATTTTTATGATCTCTTTGGGATACAGACCTAGAAGTGGTATTTCTGAGTCAAAGGGTATGCACAATTTTATAGCCCTTTGGGCATAATTCCAAATTGCTCTCCAGAATGGTTGGATCAGTTCACAACTCCACCAACAATGCATTAGTGTTCCAATTTTCCCACATCTTCTCCAACACTTATCATTGTCCTGTTTTGTCATGTTAGCCAATCTGATAGGTGTGATGTGGTACCTCAGAGTTGTTTTGATTTGCATTTCTCTAATCAATAGTGATTGGGAGCATTTTTTCATATGACTGCAGATAGCTTTAACTTCTTCCTCTGAAAACTGCTTGTTCATACCCTTTGACCATTTATCAATTGGGAAATGACTTGTATTCTTATAAATTCAACTCAGTTATCTAAGTATTTTAGAAATGAGGCCTTTATCAGAGACACTGTCTATAAAAATTATTTCCCAGATTTTTGCTTCCCTTCTAATCTTGGTTGAATTGGCTTTGTGCAAAAACTTTTCAATTTAATGTAAAGTCATCCATTCTGCATTTCATAATGTTCTCTATCTCTTCTTCGCTTATAAATTCTTCCCTTCTCCATAGATCTGATAGGTAAACTATTCCTTGCTCTCCTAGTTTGCTTATAGTATAACATTTCCCATTTCTTGCCAGACATAAATGAGACATCCATTTTTCAGACATGACCAATGTGTGGATTTGTTTTCTTTAATTTTGCTTATTTGTTATAAGGAAAGGCTTTTGGTGGGAGGGGGCCAGAGGGGAGAAGGAAGGAGAAAGGGAAGAGGACTAGTGATACTGACATTTAAAAAAGGAAAACAGTAACAGCAATATTGTTTTAAAAATGACTGACGCAGTGGATAGAGCACTGGCCCTGAGTTCAAATCCGGCCTCAGACACATAACACTTATTAGCTGTGTGACCCTGGGCAAGTCACCTAACCCCATTGCCTAACCAAAAAAAAAAAAGAATGACTTTGAGCAAATAAGTTCTTTTGGTCTATTGTAAATACCCAAATTAACTATAAAGGACAAACGAAGAAAAACTATCTGCATCCAGAGAAAGAACTGGTAAATAGAAGTATGTATAGAATAATTTTACATGTATGTTTTGGGGGAGGGGAGGTCTGGATCTCTATCTGTGTCTATATCTGTGTGTAATGGTAGCCATCTCTAGGGTGGGTGTCGGGGGAAGGGAAGAAAAAAAGAAAACAATGTACATGATAATTTTGTTGTATACTTGAAAGGAATAGCAAGTTGTGCATAGCAGATTTGCAGTTTCATGTACAGTCATCTTTTTTATTGTACTATGTTATAGAAATGCTTGTTTAATTCCATAAATTAAAATAAAAAAATATATAGGATTTGGGATTGTCCCCAAAAAAGGAGGGGAAGCTTGTCAATTAAACATTTTTAAATGCACAGAAGAGAACAAAAGGCTACAAGAGGAGATCCAGACGAGCAGAATAGCTTTGGAATCAATGTATCTGAATTTGTCATATACTTTTTTAAAACAAGTTGTGCTTAGTGGAGATACATGGCTTCACATGTAATCCTCTTTTTCTACTTTTGTGTGTAACGATAACAGATGGTGTTTATATAACACTTACCATGTGCCTGGCACTATGCGAATGTATTTTACAATTATGATCTCATTTGATCCTCACGACAACCTTGGGAGGCTGATGTTAGTATGATCCCCATTTTATAGATGAAGAAACTGAGGGGACCAGAAGTGAAATGCTTTGCCAGGGGTCACACAGTAAGTGCTGAAGGCTGGGGTTAACTCAGGGCTTTCTGACTCCACTGCATCACCTGACCAAGCTGCCCATATATGCAAACATTTACGTTCAGTGAGTGATCTTTGTCAAGTTCAGAGTAGTAGTATAAACATCAGAATTAAAATCCAGGGGAAAGAATGATGGGCTGGTCATGTGACAAAAGTGAGGGCTAAGAGAGGGGCAACCTGAGTGCCTACCTCTAGAGATGTCTAGAAAAAGAGAGGTTGGCCAGTGGTGACCTCAAGGGAAGACTTGGAGAAGGAGACACAGTGTGAGTAGGCTTGTATGCAGGGGGATGAGTACCCTTGTACAGAACAGTCAAGTCCATGAGATCCCACAACTGAGTATTATAGTATAAGGAAAAGCCTTCTAAAAATATTTGAGCTGCTCAGGAATGGACTGGCCATCTGGGAAGTGGCAGGCTTTCTTTCTGGGCTGCCAGAGTCCTCAGATCCAAAGCAGAGTCTTCATTGCTGCCCCCCTGGTCTGAGGTCTGCAAGTTCTTGACTTGAGTTTAGGTCTGAGCAACAGTAGATGCTGCTGGACTCTGCCCCATCAGCCAGCTCAGAAGGGAATTGGAGACTCCCCTTTGTTCTGGGATTCCTGTCCTTGTTGGACCCCTGAAGGCTAGGCTAGAAGCTGGAAGTAAGACCTTGCTTTTACCAGGGTCTGAGCCACACAGCTGCAGCTGGCAGCAGCTTCTGAAATTTCTTTTAGTTTAGTATACCACCCAGGGCCCCTTGCCCTAAAATGTCACTCCTCTGTGCAGGTCCTCTTCTCAATCTCCCTTGGATCTGTGATATGGAACTGAGTAGTAAGTATAAAACTGCCAGGTGACACCTGTCCCTGTTGCAGTGTCCTGGGATGGGTCTGAGGGTGTCCCATGTGGGTCAGGAACCTCCTCTTATGCTGGTGCACAGCCTCTCTGGGCTCTGGAGGTATCCAGCAGTGTGCTTCTGGCCAGGCCTGTTCCCAGTATCCTCAGGCCTCCCTGCCTATCTCATTAGGTCAAGTTGGGCTGGACAAATGACTCACTGTAACTTTTTCTGGATTTCCCAATAAGGATTTGGTCTTGTACATTTTCTAGCTATTTCTGTAGGAGTTTGTGCAGTGGGCCTCCCCACACTGTTCCCAACCTCTCTGCCATCTTGGCTCCAACCCCTGAAGTGGTCAGCTCCTGGTCACTGGAGGGTTGCCAATGGAAGATGGATGGCCACTTCTCAGGAGTAGATCAAATTCTCCGTTCAGGGAGGGATTGAACTAAAGGATCTTTGAGCTCCCTTCCAACTCTATGAGACTATGATTCTGTGATTCCATGGCCACTCTCCCAAGAGCATTGGAATTGGACTCAGGAAGAACTGATTTCAAATGCCACCTAAACACTAACTAGCTTCGTAACCCAGACACAAATCACTTGACCTCTCTCAGCCTCAGTTGCCCCACCTATAAAATGAAGACAATAATGGCACCTACTTCACAAGGAGGTTGTGAGGATCAGTTGAAACAACAAATAGACAATGCATTGCAAACTATAAAGTGCTATATAAATGCTGGTTGTTGTTATCATTATTTCTCTCCTCCTCCTCCTTTCTCCTCCTCTTCCATGGCAGTCCAACACCCATGATCAGTTCAAAGGGCACATTTGGTCTCTCCTACAACATGAGAGGATTTCAGAAATCAGTGCTACACAGGTGAGTCAACCATATAAATGAGCAGTAACAGCCTCTTTCCTGGCCCTTCCCTAATGGGTAGGTCTTGGCTGAGTAAACCCATTCCATTGGCACAGTCTGGCTTCTCCTTTGGTCTCTCCTCTTCTCTCCTGTGCTCACTCTTCAGATGCTTCAGTTTCTTCAGAAGATCACAGATTTAGAGTTACAAAGGAAACTTAGAGCTCATCAAATTCAACCTCTCATTTTACAGATGAGGAAACTGAGGCCCAGAAAAGTTGTGACATGCCCAAGGTCACAGAGTAAGCATCTGAGAGGGGATTTGAACAAAGGTCAGCACTCTATCTACTGCACCATGCTGACCCTCAGCATAGGCTCTTTGGGCCCAGCTTCAAGGTCCTGCCCATCCCCTGGAAGGTTTCACCATATCCCTTTCTGAGTCATAAAATCATGACATGTCAGAGCTGAATAGAACCTTAGAGATCATTTTGTTCTCTTTTTAGAGATGAAAAAAATTGTCACAGAAAGGTTGCTAGTAGAGTCAAGACATGTAGTTTAAGTACAAAGATAATATGGGGAGAGGGTGGGAGGAATCATCTCATCTTGGGTAGTTGTAGCTACAGCAATATCTAGGGTAAGACAGTCAGAACTTTTATCCAGGGTGCTAACATTCAGATGGCACTGACAGCTCTTGTCCTCCCCAACAGAGAGAAACAACTAATCTTAACACCAAGCCAGAGATAGGAGTTGTGATGCGATCAGCACAGATAACTCTGGTCAGCACTTCCTCTGAATCTTAGGAAGCTGCTTTGAGCCCTGGTCAGCTCAGTGTCTTGTCCAGGGCCACATAACCTTTACATGTCAGAGGCAGCCCATGATCTCAAGGCTTCTTGGCTTCAATGCCTAGTTAGCCTTGAGCTCCAATGTTTCTCCCTGAGGTTGCTCTGCTTCTTTCAGTTAAATTTACCTCAATAAGCTGCCTTGATGGAGCCTTTCACGTCAGTTTCTGGTGCCAAGATTGCTCGACATGACTGGTTCTAGTCATGACTTTTCTTACACTGAATTGCCTTTTTCTGTGCTAGACACAAGGCACCTTTTCCCAGATACCCTCTCCTTTCTGGGTTTTTGTGGCTCCTGTCCTGCCTATCTGATCCCTCCTTAGTTTCCTTTACTGGCATCCATATGCCAGTATATGGCATATGGCATCCATATTATAGTCACTAACACTGGGTCTTCCCCAAGATTCTGTCACAGGTACTTCTCTCTTTTCCTTATATACTCATTTTCTTGGTAACCTCATTGACTCCCAGGGGTTTAACTATCATCTCTATTTGGATGAATCTTCTGTCTCTATACCCATCTCTCATTTGTCATTTAAGTTTAGGCCCACATCAAAATTCCTATTGGACATTTCAAACTGGAAGTCCTGGAGACGTCTCAAACTCAACATGTCAAAAACTGAACTCATTATCCCTCCCTCAAAACCTTCCCCTCTTCTAATCATTCCTAATCACTCCAAACAGTACCATCCTTCTGGGTCCCAGGTTTGTAACTAGAGCATTTCCTTGCATCCAATCTGTTCTCTCCACTCATGCCACTACCACCTCAGTTCATCACTGTTGTCCAGATTTTTACAACAGATTTTTACACTCAGTCTCCCTGCCTCAAGTTGCTCCCTAATTGGGTCCATCCTATACACTGCCGCCAAAGTAATTTTCCTTAAGTGCAGATCTTACCATGTGATTACCATACTCAAGAAACTCCAGTGATTTCCTATTGCCTCTAGTATCAAATGGAAACATGACTGCTGAGTTTTTAAAGCCTTACACAAGCTGACCCAGCCTATCTTTTCAGTCTCATTGGACATGATTCTCTCTTCCTCATTCTGCCATCCAGTCAAACTAGATTTCTTTCCATTCCTCACACACAACACTCTACCTCTATTCCCCATGCTTTGCACTGGCCTTCGCACATGCCTGGAATGCTTTTAGTTCTATTTCAAAGAATCACTCTCTTCCTTTAACATACAGCTCAAGCACTGCATTTTGCATGATCTTAATCTCCCGAATGCTAGTATCCTCACTGTCAAACTAGCTTGTATTTATTCTCATTCCCCCATTCCACTAAGGAATGCTGCGGGTAGACAACCTTCTAACTCACTGACAGGTTTGAATTTGTTTGAACTTTCAACCTGGTTTAGCCCATCTACTGAGGTGGTTTTACCAGAGTGTGGCAACTGCACATGCTACAGCTTCTTGGAGCCACAGATGAGAGTTAGGTGAAAGTAGACACCAAAGGTGATGATCAGCCCTGAAAAGGACTCAGCAAGCCCTCACATCAGAGGTGCCAGTCCTCCTGGAACACCCCATACACAAATTTTTGGAACAATTTGTTCCAGTGGCCATAAAGGTGGCTGAAGCAGGAGCTGTGGAGTGCTTAGAACTTGATCAGGCATTGGAGATACCGAGGTCATCCACTGCACCCTGGGCCACTGCCAGTCATCCTGACTTTTGTTTTGCCACCGAATTTCAGTGGCTCTGGAAGAGAAAGTGAGGCTGCCGACTTTGTGCTACTCTACCTCACTTAAATCCAATTCACAGTGAGTAGAAGACATCACCATGATGTCACTGGTCCTCTTTTAAAATGAAAGAGAAACAACATCTTGTATTTGACTACCTGGTGTGTGTATTTATATTTTTTACTTCATATTTATCTGTATATATTTTATTTGTACTTATTTTCTTCCTAATTAGAATGTCAGTTCCTTGAGAGTAGAAATTATTTCATTCTTGGTATTTATAGCCCCAGCACCTAAGACAGTGCCTGACACATAGTAGATAATAAATACTTGTTGGTTAGTCAATGCATTGATTGAGGAAAGGTGCTAATAGCTGGGAGGATTCACAAAAATTTTGTAACTTCAAGCCCCCATATTTTTACTTAGACAAATGCACATCTTCACCATTGAGGATTGCCCTTCCACCCACAAGGACATTCCAGGGAAGGGCATGTTTTCACTATTATAGCCATGAAATGATTCATCTATGCTGTTACCTCAATGAAGTCAATTTGGACATACTCTTTGATGAGTTCTACCATTGAAACCTCATCCTCTGGATCTTCCATCACAGCCATTGATTTACTTGTCTTAAAATCTTCTTCAATTGCCTGCCACAATTGAATGCTCCTAGGAAGGTTAGAGACAAATCCAGCCTTAATGGCCCATTCGTGTTTTATGAGATGTATCAGAGTACTGAATGTGGTCTCACCTGTAAGAACAAAGGAATGAAAGGGAAATTTTTCCTGACACTTTCTTTTTTTTAGTTTATTTTTAATATTTATTTTTAGGGGGCAGTTAGGTGGCACAGTGGATAGAGCACTGGCCCTGGAGTCAGGACCTGAGTTCAAATCTAGCCTCAAACACTTGACATTTACTAGCTGCATGACCCTGGGCAAGTCACTTAACACCATTGCCTAGCCCAAATATATATATGTATGTATGTATGTATGTATATATATATATGTATATATATATAAATATATATATGTAATTTACTTTTAGTATTTTATTTAAAGTTTTAAATTCCAAATTCTATCCTTCCTTTCCTCCTTCTCTCCCCTCCCCTCCCCTTTACCTGAGATGGTAACCAATCAGATATAGGTTATACATGTGTAATTATGTAAAATATTTCCATATAGGTCATTTTGTACAAGAAAACTCAAATAAAAGAAAAAATGACAGAAAGAAGATGAAAATAGCATCCTTCAGTCTATATTCAAACAATATCAGTTCTTTCTCTGGAGGTGGATAGTATGCTTCATCATTAGTCCTTTGGGATTGTCTTGGATCATTGTGTTGCTGAGAA
Source organism: Vombatus ursinus (assembly GCF_900497805.2). Lineage (NCBI taxonomy): Eukaryota > Metazoa > Chordata > Mammalia > Diprotodontia > Vombatidae > Vombatus > Vombatus ursinus. Next base: position 189,087 of record NW_020954582.1, read on the forward strand.
TAGCTGTCATTCCAGTTCTTCATCGTACAATATTGTGGTTACTGTGTAAAACATTCTTCTGGTTCTGTTCACTTCACTACGAATCAGTTCATGTAAGTCTTTCCAGGTTTTTCTGAAATCACCGTGCTTGTCGTTTCTTATAGCACAATAATATTCTATTATAATCATATACTACAGCTAGTTTAGCCATTCCCCAATTGATGGGAATCTCTTTGATTTCCAATTCTTAGACATCACAAAAAGAGGTACTATAAATATTTTTTTTACAAATAGGTCCTTTTTCCCTTTTTTTGGATGTCTTTGGGATATAGAGCTAGCAGTGGTATTGCTGGATGAAAGGGTATGCAAAGTTTTATAGCCCTTTTGGCATAGTTCCAAATTGCTCTCCAGAATAGTTGGATCAGTTCACAACTCAACCAATAGGGCATTAGTGGCCAAGTTTTCCCACAACCCCTCCAACATCCAATATTTTCCTTTTTTGTCATATGAGTCAATCTTATAGGTGTGAGATGGTACCTCAGAGTTGTTTTAATTTTCATTTCTCTAATGAATAGTTATTAAGAGCATTTTTTCATATGGATAGCTTTGATTTCTTTGTCTAAAAACTGTCCATTCATATCCTTTGACTATATAACAATTGAAGAATGATCTGCATTCTTATAAATTTGACTTGGTTCTCTATAATTTGAGAAATAAGGCCTTTACCAGAGATACTTGTTGCAAAAAAATTTCCCAGTTTTCTGCTTTCCTTATAATTTTGGTTGCATTGGTTTTGTTTGTGTAAAAACTTTTTAATTTTATATAATCAAATTATCTATTTTACATTTTGTAATGCTCTTCATATCTTCATTGGTCCTAAATTCTTCCCTTATCCATAAATCTGACAAATAAACTATTTCATGCTCTTTTAATTTGCTTATAGTATCATCCTTCATGTCTAAATCATATACTCATTTTGATCTTATCTTGGTGTATGGTGTGAGATGTTGGTCTATACCTAGTTTCTACCATGCTGTTTTCCAGTTTTCCTAGCAGTTTTTGTTAAATAATGAATTTTTGTTCCTAAATCTTGGATCTTTGGGTTTATCATATATTAGATTACTATGGTTATTTACTATAATATAATTTATATCTAATCTATTCTACTGATCCACCACTCTATTTCTTAGCTAATACCAGATTGTTTTGATAACTACCACTTTATAATACAGTTTGAGATCTAGTACAGCTAGCCCACTTTCTTTCTCTTTTTTTTTCATTGAGTCCCTTGATATCTGTGTGACACTTTCAAACACTGGAATACAAACCCATTTCCAAAGGACTCAAGTTAGCTCATTTCCAGTCATTTGGAATTTTTATTATTGAAATAAATGCTTATTAGTTGCAAAGGATTTGTCTGGTTTTGTCTCCCTTATGTGAAAATACTGTCAGAAATTTACAAGTCATAAATGTTAATAACTTGATGTTAAGTTAATTTTTCATGCAGTCTAGACAAAAGCAATAGAAATCTCTATAGAGCACATGGGTAACGTGTCCTGAAGCCTTTTCACTCTTGGGCATATAGTTTACTAATAAGGACTTCAATAAAGAAAATAATCATTTCAAGGTATGTTTTCATTATTTTCAACCTGCTTCCTACATACCTTCTAGGGTTATGACATGCTATTCCCTTTCATTTGCTCTATAGTCCAGCCCAATGAAACTTCATGCTATTTCTCACTCACACTATTCCATCTCCCATCTCCACATGTATTAGCCACTCCCCATGCCTGGAATGTGTTGCCTCCTAACCTCTGCTTCTTCAAATTCCTAGCTTCTTTAAAAACTCAACTCAAGTAGTACCTCTTATATAAGGTCTTTTCCCAGCTGCTAGTGTTTTCCCTGAATAATTACCTTGTATTTTACATATATGTGTATGTGTGTATGTATGTATATATGTATGTATATACACAGAGAGAGTTATATATATAGATATGTTTATAAATACATGTAAATATATGTTTGTATGTTTATATATGTGTGTTTGTGTATAGTGTGCATGTATTGTGTGTGCATATATGTGTGTATGTATATAGTATAGATGCATTGTGTATGTATGTACATGTAAGAATGAGGATAACCAGCTCTTACCACCCACTAGCTTAGGGATAGACAAGTCAACAGATTTTAAAAAATTTGATCTCTTTGACATGTGGCCAGACTAACAAGATTTTACTGAAGATGTCAAAAAAAATGGTTATACATGTAACCAAGTGACTACACTAAGCTCCTACCTGTAACATGTGCCTTGCATGTAACTGTATGTCCTCATACATACACATTAGTCACTGTTCTTGGAGTGTGCTTTGGTCTTATTTTGTTATTCATGCTTATCTGTATGTACATACATACATTTGGTGATGAAGCATAGTTTCGCATTTGTTTATCTGTATAAATACTCTACACACACTTTGTTTTTATGTAACTCATGAAACTGGCGGCTGCTTTGCTGTTTATGCTTACTTGCTGGTGTGCTGTGGATATTCATTAATATCATAATGTGTATATGTGATATGTTCTGCAAGTAATGTGGTCATTCAGCTGCTGGAGTAGTCTGCCATGTCATGCCTGCATTGTTGCAAAATCTATTCTACATTCTGCTAATGTGCATTTTATATAAATGATCTCTTGGGATACTTATCTAAGCTATTGGGAAAATTATTTTCATTTCAAACTTGGATGACTGTTGATTTGTGTGATACATATGTACAGATTTCAAAATTTCTGGCACAGGAGAGGAATGTAACATACCCTTCATGAGCCAGAAGGCTCCTACAAAGAGATTTATCAGCAAGATTTGAAAGTATGGGCAGCCTGGAAGAATATTCTCCATTTCTTTTTTCCAGTTATTGGTGGCTAACTGGAGAGTGATGACAGCTCCAAGCAAAGAAGACAAAGAAGGAGATAACAGAGGAGGGGTGCTATCTGGGCCATCAGTGGCAACCATGGAAGACAACAGGGTTGAGGCAGATTACTCTACACCCCAAAGGACTCTAGGCTTGCTCTTGTGCTCTTTACTGGGATTTGTGAGGACTATATGTCTCCATTGCTGGGCCAGAACTATCCTTTCTTCTGATCCTCTGAGAAAATGGGGAAGGCTCATGAGTTAGGAAACGAAAATAGAAGGGACCCAAATAATTCCAATCCTGGTCATAAGCAACACCATAGAAGCAGGTATCTTTAAATACTTCATCTTTCCTTCCTTTGTCACTTAAGCCTCTAATTAAACCATGGTTACTATTAAACTGGGTGAACCAGGAGAAGGATGTAGCATTGGGGGATGGGGAATAGGGTTAGGAAAACCTGGAAGTCAGGAAGAGATGAGCTGTTGTGATGCTAAAGTCTGGGGGAGGGGGGAGAGTAGAGAAATACGTATTGATTTATTTTAACAACCTCACAGATCAGAGAAAATATTTTCACTGGGCTATTCCTAGGCCCAAAACAGTCTAGTTAACAGACTACTCAATGACCCTGTCTTTCATCTCTTTGAGATATGGCCAGTCAATAAGAAAATGACTCCTCTGCTCAGTCAAGCAGTCAGGCAACAAGCATTCATTGAGTGATTTTGATATGCTGGACTCTGTGCTAAGCAGAAGGAAAGGTGGGAGGCTGAGTGAGCACCTACAAAGTGACCCCATAATGGAAGAGGGGGAAGCTTTGCTCACACAAAAGGAGTCAGGGAGCAAAGTGACTGATGTCCAAACAGCTCAGCTGGATAGAGAAAGCATTCGTTAAGCTTTATTAGTGCGTGTCAGGCACTGTGCTAAGAAGGCCTGGGAGTAAAAATAGACACAAAAAGAAGCGTCCATCCTCTCAAGGAGCTTACCTTCTAACGGGGGAGGAAACACATAAAAGGAAATGGGGAGGGGCAAGGCTGCTGGCCAGGAGGTGGAAAAGTCTGGAAAGCAGGGAGTGTAATGAACAGGAACTGTCCCTCAGGGCCAGGGACAGTTAGTTATACAAACATTTGGATTCTGGCCATGTGGAAGAGATATGTGGGGTGGTTATATGGGGCAGTGGATAGAGCACTGGACCTGGAGTCAGGAATTCCTGAGGCTAAATTCTACCTCAGACGTTGTGGTGCCTGTCTGGTAAGCTTGGTGGAAGGATCAAACAAGATAATGTGTGGGACTTTAAAATGTTATTTCAATGCTGTTGGCTATTTTTATTATTATTATTACACTTGATATCTTTGGTCCCAGAGGTCAGGATTAGGACCAAGAGCTAGTAGTTGCAGAGACTTAAAATAGCATTTAATAAACATTTATTCATTCATTCCTTCATTCTACATTCACAGCCAGGGAATGGAGAGACACTAGAGAGGGCGCCCTATTAGAAATTGGCTTTTTCCTACTCCAGTTGAGCCACCAATATTGGACCCATCAGGACCACAATAATCATTCCATCCACAGAGAGGCTACGTGTGCCCCACTGGCATGACTGGGGAAAGGAGACGCTCACTTCACTGACCACATGATCAGAGGGATCCCACATCTGTCGCTTCAGTGGCTTAGGTCTCTTGCCCTGCACCCCCAAGCAGCCAAGATGGGGTAGAGTCTGGAGCTGTGTCAGCTCAGAATCACTACATCATCTCCTACTTCCATGCCCACATCAGGAATATGATGTCTCCTCATGTTCAAGTTTCCTTCAAAGCTGAGCTCGTATACCACCCCCTTACGAGAGACCTTTCCCGATGCCCTTAGATGTTTGGCATCCTCTGTGTCATCAAATTCTCTTGTATTTTTTTATCTGCTTCCACATTACATCCCTGTCCTCATGAGATGCTAAGTTCCTTGAGGGAAGGAACTGTCTTTTTTTAAAAGTTCCTATATATCAAAGCCTAGCATAGTACCTGGCACATAGTAGGTGCTCAATAAATGCTCATTGGATTGAAGTAGATGTTTCTGTTTGTTTTTACAACAGTGGTAGTATAACAGTTAGACAGGCATGGTGTCTTGGGGGAAAAAGAAACAAATCCTTTTATGTGACTGTGAAGAAATTATCCCATCATTAGTAATACAAGAAACACCACTTTAAAAAGAAAACTTTTCCATCCCAGCAGATAGGTCTGAGCATTCTAAGCACAGCCCTTTTTAACATGTGCAAGCAATCAGATGAAATAGAGAAGGCTCAGAAAAAGCCTTGAGACTTGGTCTACCAGAGCTCATAGAGGGCAAGGCAGGGAGTCAGGAAGCCCTGAGTTCAAGCCCTGCCTCTGACACATGATCTAACTGGGTGACCACAAGCAAGTCACCAGAGCCCCAGGGTCCCAGGTATGATTTGACAATCAGCATCAGTGCTGGGTGTCTCCAGCCACACCAGTGAAATCAGAGTCTGAATAGAAAATTTGCAGCCTGAGTAAGTGAGCATCATTTCATGCCACTCTTCCTGAATACAAAGACCCAAGTACCATTCTCTAGAATCAGAGGTTTGGGGTTCGAATCTGATGCACACTAAGGTGACCTTAAGTAAGTCACTAACCTCCCGGGTCCTAGTTTCCTTATCTTAAAATGAAAGTGTAGGAATAAATGCCCCATTCCAGGTCTACAACCCTCTGATCCCATGGGAAAAGGATTCACACTCCTCTGGGGGAACCACTAAAGGTTATGTGACCATCAGAAGCTATTTCATCCCTCTGAGATTCAACATCCTCATCTGTAAAATGGGGATAGTAAAATGTATAGTATTTGTCTTATGGGGTTATTGTGAGGATGAAGCAAAAATGAAATTGTGAGCATGTGATGCTTATCATGTGACCATAGATTCAGAGCTGAAAGGGAACTTGGGTGAGTCAAATTCCCTCATTTTACAGATGAGGAAATGGAGGCAGACAGAAGTGAAGTGACTTTCCCAAAGTCATACATTTGGCAAGTGTCTGAGCCAGATTCCAAGTCCAGTGCCTTTATCCACTACTCCCGAACCTTTGTAAACCTTGAAGCATTTGCAAATGTTGGCTGTTACCATTTCCTAGATCAAGATAATGGTAGATAAAGAAATTTAAATCTAGAGGATACTCACCCAAAATTCAACAATGACAGATATGGATTCCTAAAAAGGGAACACTGAAAACAGGGCTGTCAAAAAAAAGAAGGTGACAGCAATAAGTCTAAACATCACAATTTGGGCACATCTAGGGCTTCACTCATCTCCATAACTCTAAACTCTTCCTGCCCTGGATCATCTATCTCATACCCTGTTACCAGAATTATCTCCCTAATGGATAGCTCTAATTGTGTCAATCTCCTGCTCAAAAACTTTCAATGGTCCCCTATCAACTAAAGAACAAAATTCCATCTCATTAGACCCAAAAATGTTCTTCTAATCCTCCTCAGGTCCCTAAGCTCCAGACCAAAATGCTTGTTCTTAGCATTCTGATCAGTGACATGGATAAAGATAAACTTCTTAAAATAGCAGGTGCAAGCTGGGATAGATGACTCCTCACCATTACTGGGGAGAGAGACTGGACCTAGGATGCCATTGGTGTAGTGAGCTTCCTGTGAAGAACTCCTCATCCCCAGAGCAGGTTGGCACCTTCTCTAACAGTCTTAGAGAGTTACCTGAGGACTCAGAAGTGAAATGATTGACCCAGGGTCACAGAGTCAGTGTTTGCCAGAGGCAAACAGGCTTTCTTTACTCCAAGTGCTCTATTCATTGGGCCACACTGTCCCTCTACTAGGATCATCTAGGGGACAAAGGGGAGAGGATGACCAAAGTCAACATCTTGCACTGATGTTTGTCTTCCCGTCTCCAAGAGTCCATGAGTCAGATGAAGGAAGTGGTTGTTGTTTGGGACTGTCTTCGTAAGTCATTGAAATAGAGCAGATTGTGCCCAGAGGGCTTGTCATGCATAACTGAGGACTCAGAAAGCTCAGTAGACAACTGAGGAGATGTGCAGTCAGTACAGACTTCATGTTATTGGAAAAAATGAGTGCTTTGTGGTACATGTGAAGGAGAAGGTTGCTAAGCATCTGATATGTGAGTTAACCCTAAATGCATGCTGGTATAGCAGGAAAAAGTGCCAGTCCGCAAGACCTGGCAGAAAACTTTTGCTTGCTCCAAAGTCCCTTGGACCTCCACAGGAACAAAGTTCTCCAAACTCAAGATGCCACCCTGGACACAGTAGCGTCGATGGTACATTTTACATAGAAAATGGCTTGGTTCAAATTGAAAAGTACTCCCTGTTCTCCAGGGCAAGTGATCCGAGCTGCTTTATCCAAGGTTAGTGATGAATTTACTAATCCCAACAGTTTGAAAGCTCGACAGTGAAAACATGGTGGGCAGTAAGCCGCTGAGCTGGCAAAGTTAGCACAGTGAGAGGACTTTCCTTCCTCTACCTAAACAGAAACCCAGCAGGAGGACTTTGAAATCAGAGCACTGAGCTACGTGCTCCAACCTAGATCTGGGAACCAGCCAGTGTAGTCTTAGTGGGGGACCAAGCTTAGCTCCCTCTTCTGCCTTGAGAAGAAGGTTAGAGGAAGACTATGAGTGTAGAGGGAGAACATGGACAAATCTCCAGTAACTCCTGGGTCAGGATATCAGAGACACAACTCTGTTGTTAGTTTTAGAGGTCTGTGGGGTTATATGCTAGAATATCAGACACACTTATATTCAAACATAAACACAAAATCATGTTCTAATAGTGAATGGAAAGTGGTTTGGGATTTTCTGCATCTTTGTATTATCCTTGCTGATGTTCCCTTCTCATTTACACAGAAAATCAAGGTTTATATTCACCAATCATTAGCAGCAGCATGGGGGAGGGACCACCTCAGCTTCCCTCTCCAATAGTCCCCACCCCATTGGAAAGTAGGACTCCATGGCTGCCTCTGCCATGGCTCTGATTCCTGAGCCTTTGGCTGAGAACCAGGTCAGCCCACACCACTTCCTGCTTGCTCTCACAGTGCAGATTCCCTTCCCACCCTTCTAATACCTCTTTATGGAGTGTCTTTCCCCATTCAAATGTAAGCCCTTTGAGGACAGGGACTGTCCCACAGGGAGTGTTTGCTTTGATATATCTTGTCTGTCTGTCTTGTCTGCCTGTTTGTCTGTGTGTGTCTCTCTCTCTTTCTCTCACACACACACAATCTATCTATGGTCTATCATCTATCATCTATCATATATTATTTATCATATATCATCTATCAATCATCTACTATCAATCTATCATCTATCTATCTAGTGGAGAGTCAGCCTCATATTTAGGAAGACCTGAGTTCAAGTTCTGCCTCTAATGTGGATTGTCTGTGTGACCCAGGGCAAGTCACAATTTTATGCACCCCTGCTCTATTCTCTTTAAGACTGTTAGTTGCCCAGTAGGAGCCAATCTGCATTGATAGAGGTAACTTCCTAATGAAGGGTTCTCTATAACTCCAAAATCACAAGTTTGGTTCAAAACCAAAGCCAAAACATTTGACCAATTTGTCTTCCTCATTTATACAGAAGATGTTGTGGTGAGAGAGAGAGAGAGACAGATAGACAGAGAAAGAAAGACAGAGAGACAGAGACAGAGAGACAGAAACAGAGAGAGACAGACAGACAGACAGAGAGATCTGACTAGAAGCTCCTGGAGGACAGGAACTGTCTCACTTTGGTCTTTGGGTCCCCAGGACATAGTAACATTTAGGGTCAGAGTTAGGGTTAGAGCCTTGGGCAGAGTAGGAACTAAATCAATGTTCATTGACTTAAATTGAGGCTGCAGAGAAGGTGTTATCTACCTGCATTGACACAAGGAATCTCCTCACCAGGACATTCTCCAGATCAATGAAATCACAGGCCAGGTCCCTAGCCCTAATTCTAGTCCCTAACCTTAATTCCAGTATTTAGCCCTAATTCCAACTCTAGCCCTGAATTGAAGAGAGGGGAGCTAGCTGATACCAACAACAAAGATGACAAAAAACCAATTGTGAAAAGAGACATACAGCATATCAGTGTGTCTTGATTTCTTCTAGAAAATACAGGCCAGTTGCTTGACATTCCTGGAGTTGACATAGCTATTCCCAGAATATCTGTGAAAGTTGAGTGAACTTAGTCCCAGGACAATTGAAGCAGTTTGGCAAGTGTTCCCAGCAAAGAAAATAAATATCTGGTAAAACCCAGTGAAAATGCAGCTGACTTCCACAGCTCTACAGCCCCTGTGTTTGCTTCCCCTCCTTCAGATGATACCCTCTCTGCTCTTTGTTGAGGTCGAGGCTTCTTATTTGCCAATAGCCATGGAGTATATTAACATGAAAGCGTGCATTCGGCATGGCTTATGAGCTGGCTTTTCTAGCTTGACAAAGGTCTGGGTAAGTCTCAAAATTAGAGTTGGCATCTTTAAGTCTTAATTGGAAAGTCATGGAAAAGGGAAAGCCTCATATTGGCAAATCTTCAGGGAGTTTGCAAAACAAACGGGTCTGGAAGGAAAAAAACCTCACATTCTGAAGAGACATAAACAGGAACCCATTGGTTTCTTCATTGCTGTTGTAATTGCCATTGGTTTTTGTTTTTTTGTTTTTTGGCTAGGCAATGGGGTTAAGTGACTTGCCCGGGGTCACACAGCTAGTAAGTGTTATGTGTCTGAGGCTGAATTTGAACTCAGGTCCTCTTGAATCCAGATCCAGTGCTCTATCCACTGTGCCACCTAGCTGCCTGTAATTGTCATTGTTTTAAGGACATCTATAGCAGCCCATTGGGAACTTAAAGGTCCCATGAAAGAATTCCATGGCCAGGGATTGTAGACAGCACTAGCTATGTATTAATCCACACAAAGGAAGGCTTATATTAAATCAGGGGGTCTTCATCATTTTTTGTTTCAGGGACCCCTTTGGCAATCTGGTGGAAACTAGGGTCCCCTTCTTAGAATTATGCTTTTAAGCAATTGAAGGAAATACTATATTTCAGTTAAAGGTTAGTGAAAATAAAGATTTTTTTTTCTTATCCAAGTTGACAGGCCCCCTAAAATCTTTCCATGGATGCTTTGGCGTATGGGGGAGGGGAGTCCATGAATCCCCTTGTTAAGAATCCCTGACTTAAGGGCATACCTGAGGGAAATGGAACTAGGGACAATATGAGGAGTTTACAATCAGGGTAGCAACCATGTTCAAAAAAGGACAAGGAAAGAATGCGCCCAAATTGTCCAGTTTGCTAAGGCCAGCCCAACTAGAAGGCCTCCTACAGAATGGAACACTTCAGCTAAGTCTTAAAAGAGACCAGGAATTTTAAGAGTCAGGGGTGAGGAGGGCAATCTCTCCAGGCTTGAGGACCAGCCAGTTCAATGTCATAGAGACTGGACATGGCATGGTGTGTGTGGGGAAAGGCATGGCAGCTGTACTATATCATGCATGGAGAGGTGGAGAATATAAAAAAAAAAAAACAGAAACCTCAGAAGGGGCCAAGATATTTGGTGTAAATGCCAAACAGAGAATTTTATATTTGATTCTAGAGTTCCTAGGGAACCACTGGAGTTTATTGGGTAGGGAGGGAGGTGACCAGGCCTGAACTTTAGGAAAATCACTTGGCAGCTATGTGGAGAGTGAAGTAGGGTGGGGAGAGGCTTGAGGCAGGAAGACCAATAGGAAGGCTATTGAATAGTCCAGACATGAGGTGATGAGGGTCTGCCACAGGGTGGGGGCTGTGTTAGTGGTGAAAAGATGTCATATGCAGGAGATACCAGAAAGAAAGAGATTGTATGATTTAGCAATTAATTGGATATGTGGGATGAGCAAGAGAGATGAGTCAAGGATGACACCACGGTTGAAACCTGAATGTCTAGAAAGATGATGGTGCCCTCAATAATAATTGGGCAGTTCGGAAGAGGAGAGGGCTAGGCAGGGGGCAGGGGGCAATAATAAGTTCTGTTTTTCCCTGTTGAGTTTGAGATGCCTACCAGACATCCTCTTCAAGAAGACCAACAGGCAGTTGGTGAAGAACTAGAGCTTTGGAGAGAGAGTAGGGCTGATCAATAGATCTGAGAATCACCTGCATAAATTAATGAGCTGAAGTATTGTGGAGCCTGTCAATGGTGTAAACAACTGGTCAGCTGTCTAAATTTTATAGCTTATCATTTTTGTCTATTTCCCAAAAAAGAGCAAGTATAACAAGAATACGCATCCAAATATTTTCCTGTAAATGACAATAAATCATCTTGAGGGAAAAAAGGGTAGGATTTACATTTTATTGTCATTCGCAAGCCAATAGAACCTATGAGAGAGCACAGGTAAGAAAGAGAAAAAGGTACAAGACAGAGACTTGATGGACACCATACTTAGTGAGCATGACATGAATGAGGTTCCAGCAAAAGAGATTGAGAATGAACCCTCAGACAGGGAGTGGGGAAAAGCAAGAGAGATCACAGTCACAAAAACCCAGAGAGGAGAGAGCTGAGAAGAAAGAGAACATGGTCAATGATGTCAAATACTACAGGGGAGTTAAAAGGGATGTTGAAGAGGTCATTAGTAACTTTGGAGAGAAATGTTTACCAGGGACAAGTGATAACCTGTGATTCCTTTATGAGATGTGAAAACTACTCTGACTGAGTCAAGAACACAATTGGCTGAGAAATCAAATGAACCTCACCATTTGGGGATTTAAATAGCTGAAACTCTGGAGGAATTTCATCAGTTGGAGGATGGGAGGGATTTCAAACCAGAAGCTGCTTATAGAGGAGACCTCTGGAGGGGGAAAGGAGGAAATCTCCCTCTTCTTCCTGTATTATCAGTCATATAGCTTTGAAGGATAGTTACTGGACCAGTAGGAAACTCTGCAATTAAAGAGAAGAGAGAAACATTCCAAACAGACAAGTATACAGACAGAACCTAGAAAAGAAGAGTATCAAGGAGAAAGACCCCAGGCATCAGAGAGTTAAGACTATGGAGAGAATCAGACAGTAAGAAGCCTGCTCAGCAAACCACACAGCAGAAAGGTTTCATTCAAGGGTAGCTCCATGAAGACTCTACAAAACAAGGAAGGACTTCTAGTCCCTTAAGTCCCAAAGATTATGAATTATCTTTGCCACATATGAGTGACTCACTAGCATTGTGCTCTAAGTTTCATCCCACTCTTCCAATAAAGGCTGGATTTGGGAGTAAACACACTGAAGATTTGGGAGGAGTGGGTAATGTTTTGTAACTGCTGTTCATGCCATGCCATCTGAGTAAATGCTTTTGCAAAGAGGCATTTGAGTCTACTGACTGATTGTTAATAGGAAGCACACTAGTGGGGGCTCATGATCCAAGGTATTTAGAATACAGAACCACAGGATTACCCCTAGAGCCGAGGTAGTAGCCACCCTCTGAGGACCCACCCCATGAGGATAAGTACAAGTTGGAGGACTAGCCCTGAAAGGGGGTGCTGTAAATATTATTTTAGTTTTCCCAACTGGAGCAAAGTATGAAAATGAAGAATCTTTTAAAGGCTAAAATGCTTCCCCTCTTCCCCCTTAATAAGTGAGTCTGTCAGTAAGTTAAGAAGAATTATGGATATTTTTAAGAGCAGATCAGTGAGAAGAGCAAATATACCAAGAAATTTCTTTTTTTTATGTTCTTTTATTAGTTATTTCAATTAAAGGATGAATGACCATGTCAACTTACCCCCTCCCCAATAAACTAGTGCTTCCCTATTACTTCTAGAATAAAATATTACTCTTAAGTTAGGAATTACTCTTTACAATCCACCACCTTCCTATCTTTCTAGACTTCTTCCATATCACTCTAGCGTTTCCAACATAAACAGCATTCCCATCTCCTATCTCCACACTTTTGCACAGGCTGCCCCTCTCCCCATGTCTGGAATGCTCCCCCTCCACACATCTTCCTATTAGTTTTCCTGCCTCCTTTCAAGACTTAAATCAAATGCTACCTTCTCCAGGTGACTGTATCCAGTCCTCTTAGTTTTTTTTTAATTAATTTATTTATTTTTAGTTTCCAACATTCACTTCCATGAGATTTTGAGTTCCAAATTTTCTCCCCATCTCATTCCTCCCCCCACTCCAATATGGCATGCATTCTGAATACCCCTTCCCCTAATCTGCCCTCCCTTCTATCTTCCCCCTCCCCCCACCTTCTCTTATCCCTTTCCCCTTCAATTTTCCTGTAGGGCAGGATAGATTTCTATACCCCATTGACTATATATCTTATTTCCCAGTTACATGTGAAAACAATTTTTTAATATTTGTTTTTAAAACTTTGGGTTCCAAATTTTCTCCCTTCCTCCCTCCCCACCCACCCTCATTGAAAAGGCAAGCAACTCAATATAGGTTATATATGTATAGTCATGTAAAACACTTCCATAGTAGTCATGTTGTGAAAAACGAAATATATTTCCCTTAATTCTATCCCAGCCCCCATTTATTCTATTCTCTCTTTTGACCCAGTCCCTCCTTAGAAGTGTTTGCTTCTGATTACCCCCTCCCCCAATCTGCCCTCCCTTCTATCATTCCCCTGCTCTCCTGTCCCTCCCCCACCCCATTTTCCTGTAGGGTAAGATAGAATTTCATACCCAATTGAGTGTGTATGTTATTACCTCCTTAAGCCAAATCCTATGAGAGTAAGATTCACTCATTCCCTCTCACCTTCCCCCATTTCCCCTCCACTGTAAAAGCCTGTTTTTGTCTGTTTCATGTGAGATAATTTACCCCATTCTACCTCTCCCTTTCTCCTTCTCCCAGTATAATTCTCTCTCACCCCTTAATTTTATTCTCCAGATATCACCTCTTCATCTTCAATTTACCCTGTGCCTTCTATTTACCTATCTATCTATATACACATACATATAATTTTTTCCCTCCAACTACCCTAATACTGACAAAAGTCTCATGAGTTACAAATATCATCTTTCCATGCAGGAATGTAAACAGTTCAACATTAATAAGTCCCTTATGATTTCTCTTTCCTGTTTACCTCTTCATGTTTCTCTTGAGTCTTGTATTTGAAAGTCAAATTCTCTATTCAGTTTTGGTCTTTTCATCAAGAATGCTTGCAAGTCCTCTACTTCACTGAATGTCCGTTTTTTACCCTGAAGGATTATACTCAATTTTGCTGGGTCAATGATTCTTGGTTATAATCCTATCTCCTTTGACCTCCAGATTATTATATTCCAAATCTTCTGGTTCCTTAGCAGTTTCGAAGCTGCCAAATCTTGTGTTATCCTGATTGTGTTCCCACAATACTTGAATTGTTTCTTTTTGGCTCCTTGCAATATTTTTTCCTTGACCTAGGGACTCTAGGATTTGGCTACAATATTCCTAGGAGTTTTCCTTTGGGGACCTCTTTCAGGAGGTGATTAGTAGATTCTTTCAATTTCTATTTTGCCCTCTGGTTCTAGAACATCAGGGCAGTTTTCCTTGACAATTTCTTGAAAGATGATGTCTAGGCTCTTTTTTTGATCATGGCTTTCAGGTAGTCCAATAATTTTTCAATTATCTCTCCTGGATCTATTTTCCAGGTCAGTTGTTTTTCCAATGAGATATTTCACATTGTTTTCTATTTTTTCATTCTTTTGGTTTTGTTTTACAATGTCGTGATTTCTCATAAAGTCACTAGCTTCTAATTGCTTCATTCTAATGTTTAAGGAAATATTTTCTTTAGTGAGCTTTTGGACTTGCTTTTCCATTTGGCCAATTCTGGTTTTTAAGACATTCTGCTCCTCATTGGTTTTTTGGATCTCTTATGCCATTTGGGTTAGGCTATTTTTAAGGTGTTATTTTCTTCAGTATTTTGGGGGGGGTCTCCTTAAGCAAGCTGTTGACTTGTTTTTCATGATTTTCTTGCATCACTCTCATTTTTCTTCCCAGTTTTCCCCCCATTTCTCTTACTTGCTTCTCAAAATCCTTTTTGAACTCTTCCAGGGCTTGGGATCAATTCATATTTTTCTTGGAGGCTTTGGATGTAGGAGTTTTGACTTTGTTGTCTTCTTCTGGTTATATGTTTTGATCTTCTTTGTCACCAAAAAAAGATTCTATGATCTGACTTTATTTGCACACTTTGCTCATGATCCCAGCCAATTACTTGAATTATAAACTCTGTGTTAAGGTAGAGATCTGCTTCCAGTGTAGAGAATGTACTGTCCCAAGCTTTGAGGTTTTGCACAGCTGTTTTCAGAGATATTTCTAGGGACCTGTAAATTTTCAATTCT
Source organism: Vombatus ursinus (assembly GCF_900497805.2). Lineage (NCBI taxonomy): Eukaryota > Metazoa > Chordata > Mammalia > Diprotodontia > Vombatidae > Vombatus > Vombatus ursinus. The sequence goes on from NW_020954582.1 coordinate 204,234, forward strand.
TCCGAGATGCTATGATCAAGGGTGAGGTGTTTACTCCTTTCCTGACCTGTGCTGTAGTCTATGAGTGATCACAAGCACTCTTTTCTGCCTTGGGACTGTGAGGAGGATTCCCTCTCCACCACCACTACAAGCTCCACCATGCCAGCACTCCTCTTTGCCCCAGGATCACCACCCAGAACTGTGACCCAAATCCAAGCACAGACAAAGCAAGAGAATTCTGCCTCAGACCAGCAAAGAGATCCCTGCAATCCTCCTCTGATCAGCCACTCAATTCCCCCTCAGTCTGTGGGCCAGAAGCTCTAGAAGCAGCTGCTGCCATGTGGGGAAACCAGAACTGGGACGAAGCTTCTCTCTCAACACAATCTCAGACTTTTCCTACTGACCTTCTAAGATCTCTCTGATGTTTGTGAGTTAAGAAGTCTGGAAACTGCCACAGCTACCCGTGTTTCAGTCCTCTGAGGCCTGTTCCAACTTTGCTGAGGCCTGTTTTGCCTGTGAGCCCATGCTGAACTGCATTCCTCTCCCTGCCTGGCACAATAGACCTTTCCAATCAACCATTTGGGTTGTCTTGGGCTGGAAATGTGTTTCACTCTGTCTTTTTGTGGATTCTGCTGCTCTAAATTTTGTTTAGAGCCATTTTTTACAGGTATTTGGAGGGATTTGGGGGAGAGCTCAAGCAAGTCACTGCTTTTACTCTGCCATCTTAGCTCCGCCCCCAAGAAATTTCTTGAAGCACTAATACTTATGGCCTGTCTCTCTCTCTCTCATAAACATTTCACACATAGGACCAGAGGGCCTTCTTCACTAACTGAATCACTCCCATGAAAAAGTTCCTAAAATGTCAAAATGCAACTTCATTTAAGACACCACATACTTTTCTGTAACCTAGTCTGCCCAAAGTAGGTGCCAGCACATCTCTAAAGGCCACCACATGGATGCCAACATCTCCCAGACCCCACCATTCCCTTCCCTCACTTTTACATTACAGCCAGGACAGGAGCACAGCCCCAGAAACAAATGCCCCATTTGGCTCTAAAGCTCCATCACTGACTCTTCTCACCCATCATTAGGAAGAATGATTGACTAATGAGAAGAGCCAGTGCCTAATAAAAAGTAGAAGCTCAGTGGGCACAGTATTCACTCTTACCATTTGTGCTGGTGAGTCATGGGTATTTCCAGCGCACATGTCCTCACCTGGGTGGAGGCCATCTCCAGTTGTCCTGATAGATATCTAGCCACTGGACCCAGATGGCTCCAGAGGAGAAAGTGAGGCTGGCGACTTTGCACAGCCCTTCCTCACTTAAATCCATTTCACTTGCATGTCATGACATCACCTTCCTGATGTCAGGGGCCTCTCTGAGAATTAAGGACAAACAACAACAACTTCATCCGGGTTCATACTTCCCGTACCAATCCAGTTCATTTCTCCTCTATGCTACAGTAAACTGGCTGCTGTGGCTGGACAATTCATCACCTGGTGACCAGCCTTGGGCTTCTCCAAACTTCCCATGGACAACCCTCAAGCATCTACTATGTGCCAGGCACTGGGCTAAGAGCTGAGCATACAAAGAAAGGTAAAAATCACTCTCAAAGTCTAGCAGGAGACAAAAGGCATGAAGTGACCCCTAGGCCTATACTCAAAGGCATACAAGGAAATACAAGACAACAAACATTTGTCGGCTCCTGCTATTTTCTAAAGAGGACTTTAGAAGTCATTAAGTCCAATGACCTCATTTTAAAGATAAAAGAAGTTAGGCCCATAAAGACTGAGACTTGCTCAAGGTCCCATCCATATTAGATGTCTGCTGAATGCAAAGGCACTGGGGTAATTGGGGGGGGGTGGTGACTACACATAGATAACAGGTAGAATCTGTTTTCAAACAACTTATCACTAGGACTTGCTGGTTTATGCTTCTCAGGCCTAGCTCTGAGGCCACCTTCTACATCAATTAAGAAGAGGTACCAGCATAGGGAACTTTCCAATTCCCCTGCAAGTGGTCACCTAGAAACTTCAGTTAACTAGAATCTTTTTTTCCTGCCTCTCTTTCTGCCCCATCACCTGACCTAAATCCATCTACTGTTTCCATAACCCCTTACAGTTCGTCAAGAAGTCAACAAACATTTATTATGTGCAGGGCACAGGATGAAGAGCTGGGCATACAAAGAAAGGCAAAAAACAAGCTTCCCAAGATTTGATATAGGACTGAAGAGGTGATGGGACTTGGACTCCTCAAAGGAAAAGACCATGTCTTTGAAAGAGACCCAGTCCCTAAATTTTCCCATACATAGCAGCAGCCCAGATCACTGGCATCTTGCCCAAGACATCTGGCCCACCTCAGCCCACCTAGATACTTGATAGACCTTTCACAGTTGCTCTTGACCCACTTCAAACCACTTAATACTCCTTTCACTTTTGCACCTGGCCTACCCCAGGCTATTTACCACTCCTTAATCTCATCCAGATTCTTTCACTGTTCTTTTTGTATATAAGAATCAGTCTCACTCCCATTAAGTTGCAGATTCACTAAGAATTTAGCCTTACTGTGTTACAATAAACCTTGCCACTTTGACTGAAAAACAGTTTGAGTGTGTGAATGTGTGGAAGACAGTTTGAGTGTGTAGATGACATCCTGTACCCTGACATTTTGGGGTGCCTAGCAACCTCAGACCACATCAGGTTGATAGCCACACAGGAACACACACACACACATCTTTTTCCCAAACTCCTCTCCTAGGGACATTTCCTCTGTGTCCCCACTTTACCTGGCCTCCCTCCTAAGAATCAGCACAGCCCATTCCACTCCCCCCCGTTCCCGGCTCTGTTTCTCTTCCCAAGGCCACAGGGAATGGGCTAAGCGGGGGGAGTACTTCATTCCAATGGGCCTGGGAAAGTGGACGCTGATTAGAGTGGAGAACCAGGAAAGAGTGTGGTCATGCTGCTTACACCCTGGTGCCTAGGATAGATGTCTGAGCAGCCTAAGATTCATGAGGTCCAATGAACTTAACCACAGTCCACCTCAGAGCTGGACAGAATCTGAAAGAACAATGTCTCTGTGTTTTCTTCCTCAAGATTTCTGCTATGGGTGCACTTGTATGCTTGAGTGTATTAAGATACCTGGTGCCCTTTGCAGGGCCATCAAGCATCTTCCCAGCATGGTCAGGGAATGATTTGTACATTTCTGGGATGAAGAAGGGAACAACTCCAGGAAATACTCAGCACCTAGTGAGTTTATGGAAGTTGTCCAAACTTGGCTAGGTGTCCTCCAAGCTGGAGGCAAAGTGTCCCAGTATCATCCTCAGAGCAAATTGTCCGTGGTTGATGATGAGTGAGTCAGACAGCTCCCCTGAAGCCTCCCAACATAGTTTTTCCTGGCTGGCTGATGACCTTAGGAGGATTTACTTCCCTGACTGCTGCCAGTATTAATGCTAATGTGCAAAAATGCATGGGGTCCACAGATGGCAGCTGGAAAATCAGTCTCCCCTTGAGTTTTGGCTGTGGCTGTTCTGAGGCAATTGTTCTTTCTGACAGTGTGCTCTCCAGAAGCCAGAGTTCTTGCTTAGGAGAGGATGGGACAGAGTGGGTGGTGACGATAAAACCACTTAACATCTCCCTCCTTAACCAGTGTTTGCTATGTTGGTTCCTGAGGAAGGTTTCTCCTAAAAATCAGCAGTGATGGAATGTTGGATGGCTCTGGGCTTCCCTAGTGACTTCCCTCTAGAGTTCTCTCCAGGCTCACAACTTGGGCCATGCCCCTTACCTTCAGGATAGCTCCCTGTGCTGCTCCCCAGGAGCCATCATTATTCAGGGTAGAATCAATCAGCAAGAGTTCATTAAGCTTCATTATGTGTTAGTCACCCTACTAAACATAAGGATAAAAAAAGAAAAAGAAAAACTAGCCCCTGCCCCCAAGAAGTTTAATATCTAATAGGGAGACATTGATACCTAAAGAGGCCAATCAGCTGTTCATGCAGCCAGGCAGAATGTTGTCCATGATAATGACTTTTCTCAGTTGTTGATTCTCTCATGAGAAGCATTATAGGGCTCCAAATGGCTTCTCCTTGTAAAGCACCACCTCTTACAGTGAAGTATTATCTTGTATGTTTAGAAAATGGGATGTCTTAGTTAATGAGGTAGGATCCTTAAAAAAAATTCTGATCATTAGAATTCAATAAAATGTAGTTGATACTGTTGGGGTTGGGATCTGGACCCCAGAAAGGAAAAACCCTGGACTTTCCCACAAGGCCAAATCTCTGGTGTTCCCCTGAGGCTATAATCCCATCAAGTGGCCTTTCATTGTGGCTACACCCAATCTCCCTCAGTCTAAGATGGGATCCTGCTGGCTCAGTTTCCCCATTATGTTCCTTTGAAAAGGAATGTTACCCACCTGGCTATTCCTGAGTCTGGCTATGAGGTGGGTTTGATACTATATGATTGGAAAACTGAATTATCTGAATCTAAGAAGAGCTAAGAATGTTTTATCCTCTCAAAGTTGGGCCCTAAATATGGGCCCTGCAGTCTTTTCAGTCAGACTTGTGTCTTCCAGACTACAGGCCATTCACCTACAGGTGGTAGCAAACAGCAAGTACCAGCCAAAGTTCCCCATTGTTCCTGGATGCAGCCTGTGCTCAGTTCCAGTCAACCTCCTCGTTGGGACCCCCTTGAAGCAGGGACAGCTCTACACCCCTTGCCAGCAGGAAGCAGTTTCAGAAGCAGAGACCTCTGCCTCTTACCCCAAAAGAATTTGGGTTCCTATTTGTTTGAGGGGGGAATGATGGGGTTGGGATCTGGACCCCAGAAAGGAAAAACCCTGGACTTTCCCACATGACCAAATCTCTGGCATTCCCCTGAGGCTATAATCCCATCAACTGGCCTTTCATTATGGCTACACCCAATCTCCCCTCCATTGTTCTACCTCCCTATGGCCCCTGGCCATTTCCCACACTTAATCCTAGCTAGGCTCCATTGTCCAGGTCCCAGGAGTTCTGTTCACCCCAGCTTACTGGCCACTCCCATCCAGACCTCCTTAGGCCCTTCCTCCCATCACCCCAAACTACTTAACCACTCTCAGATCCCTCCCACAGTCTTTCTGTATATAAGCTCCATCTTGTCTCCATTAAGATGCTCAGATTCTTATAATCTAGCCACTGCTTACCCATGTTCAGACTCCTTAAGAGTCTGCCCAATATGATGGATGTTCTAATAAACCTTGTCTTTGGCTGAAAGAAAGCTTGCATCGAATTCCTTCAGGCAGGACCCACATGTTGTGATTTGGGGTCCCAGCACCCCTGAACCCCTAAACCACCTCAATACTTTGAGGGATCCATGATTTCATTGCTGTGGGGACATCCTTCACCATGCAGATCACAACCCTCCCACATTGTCCCATCCAATGGGATTCTTGTCCAGGTATGCCTTGGAGCCTCCAGAGAGGATATGCCCAGTACATCCCTACCCTGGTCTTCTCATTGCTTCTTTTAGGGCCCTGTTCAATTCAATTCTAAGGGTCTCATTTTAAGAAAGACATTGACAGTGGTAGAGCTTCTCAAAGAGGTCAACCAGACCAGGAATGGGCCTTTGGATCATGCCAGCTAGGGATTCATTGGAGGAAAGAAGACAGTTTAACCTCAAGAAGAGAAAATTGAAATGAAAACTGTAGTTGTCTTCAAGTATTTGAAGGGCTGTAGAGGGGCAGCTAGATGGTACAGTGGAGAGAGTGCTAGGCCTGGAGGCAGCAAGACTCATCTTCCTGAGTTCAAATTCAGCCTCAGACACTCCCTAGTTGTGTGGCCCTGGGCAAGTCACTTCACCCTATTTGCCTCAGTTTCCTCATCTGTAAAAATGAGGTAGAGAAGGATATGGCAAACCAGCCAAGCATCTCTGCTCAGAAAACCCCAAGTGGGTCCTGCAGAGTTGGGAATGACTGAGGCCACTAAGCAACAGCAACAACCAGCAGGCGTTAGAGGAATGAGGCTCTTTAGACTGTTAGGAATCTCTCAGTCCAAGAAAGCTGAACCAGCAGCAAAGGGCGGACTCTGCTTAAGCCTTGGGTTGGATGGAAAGAAAGACTGTCCAACCCCTACAGCTGCTGAGAAGTGAAATCAGCTGCCTTGGGAGGTGACGGCTCTCTGCCCCCCAAGCGGGAAACCAAGATTGGACAGCCACATGCTGTGGGAGTTGGAGGTGCTTCGTGCTTGCCTATGGGTTGGGTGAGGCAGATGGGCTCAGAGACTCATTGATTTAAGGGTACAGCGTGTGTCCATACCAAAGAATGAAACAATCTGTACTCAGAGGGAGTACATTGCTCCTACGTTCTCCTCAGGGGAGAAATAAGTCTATAGGTTTGTGTGTATATGTAAATGTTTAAACAGAAATAGTAAAGAGATAACAAATCCAAGGTCATTAGTGGGCGTGGGCACCAACCCTGGAGGAGCTCCGGACAAGGGATCAGGACTTGGGGCATGAGAAGTCCCTCCTGCTGTTTTCCAGACACTCACCGGGTCATCCGTGGCCATTCCCACCGAGGTGTGAGGAAATGACCACTAGGTGCCATGTGACCAGGGCCAACGCTCCAATGGCACCATCAGCTCATTCCTTGAAGCTGCTCTTCTCAATGCGCTCCAAGCTGACATCAGCTTTTTTAGCTTCAGCTGCCAATAATTAACTAAAATAGGAAGCTACCAGGTTGGGCGCCTTGTTAATAATGCCCGTCGGTAAGCCACCCTAATAACTAGCTGCTCTTCTTGCTTAACCTAATTTGTTGTCAGGCAATTAACAGCCACTTATTAAAGGCTTACTGAACTGAAGCATTCCCTGGAGACAACATGAACACATATTTATCCTAGCACATACACAATATGTAATTAATAATAAAAATAAAAATAAATATATAAGTAATAGTATAAATAACAGAAAGTGGAATCAAAGCCCTTTGGGGACAGAAGACACCAGCAGATGGAGGTTTCTGAAAAGCCTTCCTGTAGGTGGTGGTCCAGAGCTAAGTCCTGAAGAAAAATAAGAATTCCACAATATGGCGATGAGGAGGGATTACATTCTAGGAATGCAAAGGATGGAGAGAGAAGGAGCAAACTGGGGCGTGCGAGCAAGTCGGCCAGTAGGGCTGGATAACAAAATATGAAGAGGAAACTGCCATGGAAGGAGACTGGAGATATAGAAAGGGGCTTAGTCAGGAAGACCTTTCACTGGCAAACAGAGGAAGCCACTGGAGTTTTGATCACCTGCTATGCTGTTTGAGAACTGATTTGGGGGCAGATTCTATTCTTTCCCTGGATGCCAAAATTGCTAGTTAAGTCTGTCTCTGACCTTTACCCTCAGCCCTGGACCTCCTTGCCTCATCCTACATTAACTTATCAGAGATGAGCATCATAGTACAGAGGAAAGAGTTGGAGGATTGGGCTTCTGATATCATGGCTGGTACTTGAGTAACTGTCAGCCAGTCACTTAATTCTCCTGGTCCTCAGCTTTCTTACCTGTAAAACTTCTTACCTGTGGCCCCCAAGGTGCAGACCAGCTCCAGGACTCTCATTCTGTGAAGTTCCCTGATTTTATTTTTATGTAAATTGTGACTCTTTCTGGTCTCAAAGACAGAAATAACCGAGCTGCTAAAACCAGTCATTTTCCAAAATGAGAACTGTCCTTACAGTCAAAAACGCAAGGAGTCTGTTCTCATTCTTTATTGATGATCCATATTCAATTGTTCACATTCAAGGAAAAAACGTGAAGCCCAGAGGTTTCAAAGGACACTTTTCATCAGGTTCAAACATTTGGATTCCATTATGCAGACAGATATGTAATTTTAATGGCATAGAGAAATTGTCCTGTAACTTACTCAGAATTACCCAAAGAACAGAGTCCAGTGACTTACTTACCCCAGGTCCCCAAACCAGTCTGTGCCAGCTCCTCATGGGGCCAGGTCTCTAGCCATGGTGCAGACCAGGCTGCCTGGACAAAACAGAAATAAAGCAAAGAGTTTCAAAAACTAGAAGAGAAGGTTTCTGGAAAACCAACGAGGAGCTGTTCTGTCTAGTTTAAATTACTTTTGCAAAGTAAAGATCGTTTTTCAAAAACTTCTATACTCAGAGGTAATAAGGCATAATTTATTTGGCTCCTGTCAAAAACAGACATTGCTGCCTCTGCAGTTCCAGATGTTTGCTTCAGTATGATTTACCCAAATCCTCCAACAACCCTGTGCATTTTAATGTTTTCATTAACATAATTTCTGAAAGGAATTCCAATCGGCAGCTTAGTAAAATGACTTTTTCTGATGCAAATGAAGGGAGTGACAAGGCAGAGAGAATGGGCAGATTCCATTTAGCCCATTTAGGGACCCCTGAGAATTTGGAAAGGGCCAATTCAGTTTCTCCCCTTACAGGAGCTCTGTGCTGAAGCCTGGAAATCTCTTCATTGGGTTTCTTTTCTGGTCAAACAAGCCCAATAAACTGTAACTTTAGGAACAAAAAAGTATGTTTTTCAAAGAAATGAAGCCAAGACATAGAGCAGTACTTTTATATGAGATAGATACAATATGACACTGATGAGAAGGGATCTAGGCTTTGAGAGAACAAATTGGAAGTTCTGTTCTTAGGCAGTCACTTGGCCCCTGACTGTCTAATTTTCTTATACACATTTTCAGGCGATCATTCTTAAGTCAAAAAAGTGACTTTCTGATACTAAAGGCATTGAATAGATAATTACCTTGTCGGAGGCGTTGAGAGCATGAAAGAGTGAGGCAAGACCGCATTTAATTGAGTGGCTCCAGAGTCAGCATGGCGAATCAAGTCAACAAGCATTTATTAAGTGCCTACTATGGGCCAGACACTCTGCTAAGCTCTGGCACTACAAAGAAAGGCAAAAACCAAAATCACCCAGTCCTTACTGTCAAGAAGTCAATAATTTAAGGGAGGAAGACAGTATGCAAATAAGACGTGTACAGACAAGATACATGCAAGTGTGTGAATAGACAGACAGACATATGACAAATCAGAGATAATCTAAGAGGGCAGGCACATGCAACAGTTGTCTCCCTCTACTTATCCAAGATTGAACATGGGTGTGGGAAGACATGAATTTAGAATAATAATAATAGCTAACATTTATACAGCACCTACTATGTGCCAAGCAAACAGCTAAGCACTTCACAAATATTATCTCACATCAACCCTGGAAGATATGTGCCATAATTATCCTCATTTTGCAGTTGAGGAAACTGAGGCAGACAAAGTGACTTGACTGCATCACACAGCTGTAAGTATCTGACTCCAGGTCTGGCATTCTGTGCCACCAGTTATCTCCATGAGATATATTTTTGTTTACAGCTATTGAGGAGATATGTTTTCTTTGACTGTGCATATTTGCTAAGTTAAATTTGTTTTTCTTTTCCAACGGGGCCAGGACAATAGAAAGGGGAAAAAATAAATTTTTGTTGTTTTTTTAAAGAAAGATATGAAAGGCTAGTACATTTTCCTCTGAGATCATTGCATTATTAGTTATACTGCACTGTTGGACTTTATCATGAGACCTCTCAGGAAGTGAGAGTAATCTGGAAATGTTTGTAATGTGAAAAACAAACACATCAATAAAACTTTAAACAAAAAAAGAAAGAAAAGGCTTGGAATAAGGAGATGCCAAGTTTCATGTGAAGTATAGTATGAAGGTGGGTGCTCTGGATCCTCGAGTACATGGAAAGGAGGCTGGAAAGTCAGGCAGAGCTCAGATTGTAAGAAAGAAGATTTGATGGTGTTTATTGAGTTTACTGAATTGGGGAGTAAAGAGACAGTGGCAAAGTCATACTGGTGCTTTCAAGAGAAGGTCACCTTGGCAACTGCGTGGAGGATGGACTGGAGTGGGCAAGAGCCCGGGTCTGAGGTGATACACCAGAGGAGGCGCTATAGGAATAGAGAGAAAGAGATGTATATAAGAGATGGACGGAAGGAAACACTAAAAGACTCAGCCCCAGATTAGATGCATATGGTAAATACAAGTGAGGAGTAGAGGAAGATTCTAAGATTGCCAGCCTGAATGACTGCCAAAGTGGGAGGGCCCTTGGCAATATTAGAGAAGTAGGGAGAAGAGAAAGGGGTTGGGTGGGTGGAGGGGGAGATAAGGAGTTCTGATTTGGATGAGTTGAGTTTGAAATGTCCATGGGACATACAGCTGGAGATGTCCAAGAGGCAACTGGTGGTATCAGAGAACTCAGCGAGGGCTGGATAAATAGATGTGAATCATTTGCAGAGAATCCACAGGAGCTGATAAGATCGCCAAGTGAGACAGAGAGGTTAGGGCCAGGCTATTAAGGTCTCTAAAAGCTATGGAAGTGTTTACTTCCTAGATGCAACAGGGAATCTGGAGATGAATGAGGGAAGGCTTCAGGCCAGATATGGACTTGTGTAAAATCAGGAGATTCTGTGGCTACCCAACACAACCAGCAGTTCCCAAAGAACCCCACTCCAGCGTATGTAACAAGTGGTCACCCAGCCTCTGCTTAAAGACCTCCAAGATGACCTCCTGGGTCATCTCATGCCACCTGTGAACTGCCTAGATCATGAGAAGTCTTTCTTACCATCCAACCTAAATCAGTCTCTCAGCAGCTTCCATCCTTTATTTGTCTTCTTCCCTCTGGTGCCAGTAGAATAACTCTAGCCCCTCTCCCACAGTACAAGTTTACAAATATTTGAGGACAGGTTGCCCCCTAAGGCTTCTCTTCTCTAGGCTGAACATCCTCAGTTCCTTCCAGGCATCTTCATATGATATGGATTCAGAGTAACCCTTCTGGTTGTCCTCCTCTTTCTGCTTTCCATTTTATCGTTATCCTTCCAACATTTGCCCAGGGAAACATATCTAGTAAGTGTCTGAGGTTGAATTTAAGGTCAGGTCTTTCTGACTCCAGCTCTAGTGCTCTACCCACTGAGCCACCTAACCATCTGTCTAAGTCATTGACATAAAGGCACAGGACCAATATGACCTTGACTCAGAGTCACAATCCTGAGCTCCTTGTCTCAGTGACTTGTAATGCTCTACACGCACCTAATAACAATAAGAAAGTAAGCTTTGGACATCTAGAAAATAGGCAGGGTCATTTGAATCCCTTATGTGGGTCCCTAAGCTGGAAGTCAAATGTTAAGGGACAAGTGAATTTAGCCTCCCTCTGAAAATGTCCATAGGAATTTTTGAAAGGTATGAGGCCAGCTAAGTTCTGATCAACTTTCAAGAACCAGCAAATTGCGGGATAAGCTAGAAGCATTTCCAATAAGATCAGGAGTGAAACAAGGATGTCCATTATCACCACTGTTATTCAATATTGTGCTAAAAATGTTAGCTGTAGCAATTAGAGAAGAAAAAGAAATTGAAGGAATTAGAATAGGCAAAGATGAAACAAAGCTATCACTCTTTGCAGATGCTATGATAGCATATTCAGATAATTCTAGAGAATCAAGTAAAAAATTACTTGAAATAATAAACCAATTTAGCAAAGTTGCAGGATACAAAATAAACCCACACAAATCATTGGCATTTCTATATATTATTAACAAAGCTCAGCAGCAAGAGATAGACGGAGAAATTTCATATAAAATTACAGTAGTCACTATAAGATATTTGGGAATCTACCTGCCAAAACAAAACCAAGAGCTATATGAACACAATTACAAAACACTTTTCAAGCAAATAAAGTCAGGCCTAAATAATTGGAAAAATATCCATTGCTTATGGGTAGGCTGAGCTAATATAATAAAAATGACAATTCTACCTAAATTAATTCACTCATTCAGTGCCATACCAATCAAACTACCAAAAAATTATTTTATAGAACTAGAAAAAAAAACAATAATAAAATTCATCTGGAAGAACAAAAGGTCCAGAATATCAAGGGAATTAAGGAAAAGAAGTGCTAGGGAAGGTGGCCTAGCCATACTAGATCTTAAATTGTATTATAAAGCAGCAATCATCAAAACTACTTGTACTAGCTAAGAAATAGAGTGGTGGATCACTGGAATAGGTTATATATGCAAGAGACAATAGTCAATGACTATACTAATCTACTATTTGATAAATCCAAAGACTCCAGTTTCTGGGATAAGAAATCACTATTTAGCAATAACTGCTCGGAAAACTGGAAAGATGCATGGCAGAAACTGGGCATAGACCAGCATCTTATGCCCTATACCAAGATAAAGTCAAAATGGGTACATGATTTAGATATGAAGACTGTTACTATAAACAAACTAGAAGAGCAAGGAATAGTTTACCTTACTATGGAGAAGGGAAGAATTTATGACCAAACAAGAAATAGAAAACATTATGAAATGCAAAATCAACAATTTTGATTACATTAAATTGAAAAATTTTTGCACAAACAAAGCCAATGCATCCAAGATTAGGCAGGAAGCAGAAAACTGGGAAATAATTTTTACAACCAGTATCTCTGATAAAGGCCTCATTTCTAAAATATATAGAGAACTAAGTCAAATTTATAAGAATACAAGTCATTCCCCAATTGATAAATGGTCTGGCAGTTTTCAGAGGAAGAAACTAAAGCTATCTATAGTCATATGAAAAAATGCTCTAACTCACTATTGATTAGAGAAATACAAATCAAAATGACTCTGAGGTACCACATCACACCTATCAGATTGGCTGACATGACGAAGCAGGACAATGATAAATGTTGGAGAAGATGTGGGAAAATTGGAACACTAATGCATTATTGGGGGAGTTATGAATTGATCCAACCATTGTGGAGAGCAGTTTGGAACTATACCCAAAGGGCTACAAAATTGTACATACTGTTTAACTCAGATATACCCCTTCTAGGTCTGTATCCCAAAGAGATCATAAAAAGGGGGAGAGGACCCACATGTACAAAAATATTTATAGCAGCTCTTTTTGTGGTGGCAAAGAATTGGAAATTGAGGGGATATCCATCAATTGGGGAATGGCTGAACAAGTTGTTGTATATGAATGTAATGGAATACTATTGTGCTATAAGAAATGATAAGCAGGCAGACTTCAAAAAAACTAGGAAAAACTTATATGAACTGATGCAGAGTGAAATGAATAGAACCAGGAGAACATTGTAGAAAGTAACAGCCACATTATGGGATACTGACTTTGATAGGCTTGGCTCAGCAGTGCAAGGATCTAAGACAACTCCTAAAGACTCATGATGGAAATTGCTATCCACACCCAGAAAAAGAAATGTGGAGTCTGAATGCAGATAGAAGCAAACTATTTGTTCTCCTTTTCCTTTGTTGTTTTGTTTTATTGCTTCATTCTTATGGTTCCTCCCATTAGTTCTAATTGTTCTTTACATCATGACTAATGGGAAAATATGCTTAACATAAATGCATATGTAGAGCCTATATCATATTGTACACAGTCTTGGGGGTGGGAAAAGAAGTGGGAGGGGGAGAAAATTTAAAACTCAAAATCTTATGGAAGTGAATGTTGAAAGCTAAAAGTAAATTATTTAATTATCAAAAAAACAACAAATGCTACAAATTGGGGTATGATTTATGGCTTTATTGACTGTTAAGGCTTAAGAAAGTAATTGAAAATGTTAATAATTAAAATTAAACTTAAAAGTGGGGGAAAAAAAAGAACCAGAAGACTGCCCAAGAAACACCTCATTCCCTTAAATCAATCATAGGATTACAAATTCCATTGAATCCAATCCTTATGTTAAAAGAATCTGCTCTACAGATTTCCTGGTAAATGGCCATCCAGGCTTTGTGTGAAGACTTCCAGGGAGGAGAGCCCACCCCCACACCCCCATCTAGCAGGACAGTTATCATCTTCTATTTGGCTTGTTCCTACATCATCACTAGCAAGGTTTCACTGCGCACACAGAGACACAAACACACACACACACACACACACACACACACACACTCACAAACCACCATACCTCCATCACCGTCACCTTGGACTCAAGCATAATCAAGTTAGAATATTCATTTCTTGTTCCCAGCAAGAATTATTGTCACCTAGGTTTCATTCATTCCCCCAGACACTAGTTAGTAAGCACCAACTGTGCAACACCCTGTGCGAGGGCATGGGGGTGCTGGTGGAGGAGGCAATAAGAAGTCTACAGAAGATGCCACACCTTATAATCAGCATGAATGACTGATAAAGCTTAATTCGAATTAAACAGTTTCTCCCCTCAGGGGCCAAACACTTTACCAGGAGCCAATATTCCTGCCTGGTTTAAGCCAAAAGAATAAAAATAATGCTAGATTCTAGTCACAGAATCTCAAGCACCAGTGGAACAACTGAGGGTTGGGGGAAGGGAAAAGAGCATGTCCAGGACACTTGAAATCATAGACAGTCAGCACTAAACCTTTAAATTCAGAAGTGTCAACCTTAAATTATCTGGAGCCTCTTTTTATAATAGCAGAACACTGGAAACTAAAGGTGTGCCCATCCATTGAGGAATGGTAAGCTGGTAAATAAAGATAATGGAATAATAGTCAACTCAAGAAGTATTTATTAATCACCTACTATGTACCAGGCACTGTGTCAAACACTAAAGATACAAAGAAAAGCAAAAACCAGTCCCTGGTCTCAAGGAGCTCAAGGTCTACTAATAGGGAGACAACATGCAAACAACTACATACAAACAGGGTTAAATTGGAGATAATCATCAGAGAGAAGATGCTAGAATTAAGCAGGCTCAGCAAAAGCTTCTTATAGGTGGTGTTTTAGCTGGGCCTTGAAGGAAATCAGGGAAGCCAGTGGTGGAGCTGAAGAAGGAAAGAATGTCATAAATGCCAGACAGTCCAGGAAAATACTCCAAGTTGGAAGATAGAACATCATGATGAATAAGCAGCAGAGAGACAAGAGGCACTGGCTTGTAGAGTTCAGGGAGGGTAGGAAGGTGTAAGAAGACTGGAAAGACAAGAAGGGGCAGGTTATGAAGAGCTTTCAAAGCCAAATGAAGGATTTTATATTTGATTCCGGAAACAACAGGAGCCCCTGGAATTCATGGAGTGTGGGGATGACACAGTCAGGCCTGCACTTTAGGAAGATCACATTGGCGGCTGAGTGAAGGATAGACTGGTGCAGGGAGAGACTTGAGGCAAGGGGACCAACCAGAAGGCTATTGCAATAGTCCAGGCATGATGTGATGAGGGCTTCCACCAATCAATCAATAAACATTTATTAAGCATCTATTCTATGCCAGGCACTGTGCTAAGCACTGGGGATACAAAAAGAGGCAAAAGTCTGTCAATCTCTGGAAACAAATGACTAAAGAGGTATAGGGGTTATGCAACAACTGTTTGAAAATACCAAAGAGTTCACAGAGGTTGTGCACCAACTATTAACTCTGAAAAATAAAATAAAACCAAAGAGCTCATAGAAATTATAGGCAAAAAGCCTTCTTTATTCCCTTGGAGGAGGGAAACTAGACATGCATGCTGGGGTCTCCTCTAGGAGGAGATCCAAGGCATAGAGGATAGGCCTTGATACATATAGTTGTATCTAGACTAAGCACCAAGCAGTGAGATGTAACCGCAACAATGAGGCAAGTTTGCCTGGTGACAAAAAGTCTATTCGTAGCAGGGCTTCACAACCAAAACATGGTTCCTGCAGGTGCTTGTCTGAGCTCAAGGACCACATGGGCTTGGCTTGAGCCAATTCTGTGACTTAGCTGCAGCAGAGTTCATCCAGAGGGTGAGCACAAGGGATTGTTGTTATGCCAAGCTCAGGGTACAGCTTCCTTACTGGACCTTGGTTCTGGAAAACAAGGTGTGTCCTAATAGTAAAAAGAGAGGAGTGAAAAGGGGGGGGGGGTCTTGGCATGAGCATCCTGACAAGATAGTTCCTGCCCTAAAGGAGCTTACAATCTAATGGGGGAAACAACATACAAACAAATATGTACAAACAAGCTATATCAGGATAAAGAATAGATACTTAATGGGGAGCACTGGAATTAAGAGGGGATGGGGAAGGCTTCCTGTAAAAGAAAAGGAAGCCAGGGAGGTCAATAGTCAGAGTGGAGGAGGGAGTTTATTCTAGGTCTAGGGGACAGCCAGAGAGAATGCCCAGGGATAAGAAATGTAAGGTCTTGCTTGTGGAACAGCCAGGAGGCCACTGTCTTTGGATCAAAGAACATGTGTCAGGGAGTAAGGTATGAGAAGATTAGAAAGGGAAAAGGGGGCAGATTATGAAGGGCTTTGAATGCCAAGCAGAGTAGTTTGTATTTGGTTCTGGAGGCAATAAGGAGCCCTGGGAGTTCATTGAATAAGGGGTGACTTGGTCAGATCTATGCTTTAGGAAAATCACTTTGGTGACTGAATGGAGGATGGATTGGAGTGGGGAGAGACTGAGGTAGGTAGGTCCCCCAGCAAATATTGCAATAGTCCAGGCATGAGGGGAGAAGGGTCTGCACCAGAGTGGGGGCAGTGTTAGAGGTGGGGCAGTGAATGACAGAAATGCTGCAGAAGTGAAATCAACAGATGTTGGCACTATCTCAGATCTGGGGAGTGAGAGACAGTAAGTCATCCAAGATGACTCCTAGGTTGAGACCCTAATGAACTGGAAGGATGGGAGTATCCTCTCTGTTAATAGGGAAGGTAGAAGGAGGGGAAGGGTTTAGGGGGAAAGACAAGTTCTGTTTCAGATATGTTGAACTTCAGATGTTTACTGGACATCTAGTTTGAGATGTCTGAAAGGCAGTTGGAGATGTGAGATTGGAGGTCAAGAGAGAGTTTTGATCAGGATAGGTAGATTTGAAAATTAGTATCATAAAAATAGTATTTAAATCCATGGGAACCGATAAGATCACCAAATGAAGTAGTATAGAGGGAGAAGAGAAGAGGTCCCAAGTGAGACCCTTGAGGGACACCTATGGTTAGAGCAGTATCTGGAGGAGGATTCAGCAAAGGAGACAGAGGAGAGATCAGACAGGTAATAGAAGAACCATGAGAGAAGTGTGTCCTGAAAACCTAGATATTGTCCAGGTGGTGAGAGAGTGATCAACAGTGTCTGAGACTGGAGACAGGCCAAAGGGAATGAGGATGGAGAAAAGGCCATCGGATTGGGCAACTAAGAGATCATCAATGGAATGATAAAGTCATAAACTAGATGGTAAGGGGTTAAGAAGAGAGTGAGAGAAAATGTGGAGGCCTTTTAGCTAAAAAGGGGCAGAAGAAATCATAGGACCACAGCAGGGATGAAAGGGTTATGTGAGGGTTTTTCAGGATGGGGAGACATGGGCATGCCTGTGAGAAGTGGGAAATGAGCCAGTAGAAAGGGACAAATTGAAGACAAAGAGAGATAGTGGGTATGATGGGGGAGACAATCTGCTGGAGAAGACAGGATAGCATGGGATTAGTGAAGGGATTGGCCTTGGTCAGGAGTAAGGTCACTTCATCATGTGAGACAGAGGTGAAGGAGGAAAGAAGTGCTGAGGTGCGTGAGTGATGTGAGATGAGGAAGAAGGGGGGAGTTCATGGTGAATGTTCTCAATTGTTTTCTGTAAAATATAAGGCAAGGGTCTCAGCTGAGAGGCAGTCATGGGAGGTTTGAGGAAGGTTAAAAAGGTCTGGAGGAACTTCTGTGGAGAGTGAGAGAGAGAATTGATAAGGCAGGTATAGCAGTGAGGGCCCAGTTGAGGTTGTGTAACATAATATAATTTTCTCCCCCTCCATTCAGCAGCATTTGTGTAAGCAGTGACACAGAAGAATGGAGGTCATATAGGAGAGATGTGGGAAAAGTAAAAATAGTAAAATAGTAAAAACAAAAATGTAAAATAAGTAGGAGTTGGCAGCTGATTGGATATGAGGGAGAGGGGTAGTGAGAGTGAAGAGTCAAGCACACACCTAGGTTGCCAGACTGGGTGACTGAGAGGATGGCAGTGCCCTCCTCCCAGGAACAGTAGAGTTAGGAAGAGAGGAGAGCTTGTGGGGGGGAGAAGATAATGACTTTAGTTTCGGACGTGTTGAGTTAATCTGTCTAGGGGACATCTGGGTCAGAGGTACAACAGGCAGTTAGAGATGTGAGACTGGAGGTCAGGAGAGAAGTATGAGTGCTGCATGTTGATTTGATTATCTTGCAATAAGAAATGATTGAACAGACAGGGTCAAAGAAAATTGTGTAGACATTTATGAACTGCAGCAGAGTGAAGTAAGCAGAGAAGTGAACAATTTATAGGAAAACCTTATGAAGACAAACGACTTTGGAAGTTTTTGAACACTGATGAATTCAATAATAAAGCATAATTCCACCTCTTGACAGAGAGGTAATAGACTAAGAATACAGAATGAAACATATATTTTTGGATATGGCCAATGAGGGAATTTGCTTTGCTTGACTATATTTGCTACCTGGATTCTGGTTTTCTTTGGGTTTTGTTGGGGACAATGGGCAAGAGGGAGAATAAATGCTTGTTAATAAAGAAAAACAATTCTAAAAATTGTCTGTGACCTTTGAATGACTAGCTGAGATATTGATGGTTTCAAAGAGAGTATCATTGCTTTTGGGGCAGAACCAAGATGGCAGAGTAAAAGCAGTGACTTGCTTGAGCTCTCCCCCAAATCCCTCCAAATACCTATAAAAATGGCTCTAAACAAATTCTAAAGCAGCAGAACCCACAAAAAGACAAAGTGAAACAAATTTCCAGCCCAAAACAACCTGGATGGTTGATTGGAAAGGTCTATCACACCAGACAGGGAGAGGATCAGAGTTTGGCATGGGCACGCAGGTAAGGCAGGCCTCAGCGAACCCGGAGCAGGACTCAGAGGACTGAATCTCAGGCAGCTATGGCCATTTCCAGACTTCTCAACCCCACGAACATCAAAGACAACTTAGAAGGTCAGTAAGAAAGGTCTGTGTCTGTGGTGAAAGAGAAGCATGGTCCCAGCCCCAGTTCCCAAGCATGGCCCTGGGGCAGTGGCTACTTCCAGAGCTTCCAGTCCACAGACTGAGGGAGAATCCAGTGACTGATCAGAGATGGATTGCAGGAATCTCTCTGCTGGTGCAGGACTCTCTTCCTTTGCCTGTGCTTGGATCTGGGTCACAGATCTATGTGGAGGTCCTAGGGCAAGGAAGAGTGCTGGCGTGGTGGAGCTTGTAGTGGCTATGGAGAGAGAATCCTCCTCACAGTTCCAAGATAGAAAAGAGTGCTTGTGGTCACTCATAGACCAGAGCACAGGCCAGGAAAGGAATAAACACCTCACTCTTGATCATAGCACCTTGGAAAAACTGAAAATTTACAGGTTCCTAGAAGTATCTCTGAAAACAGCTGCACAAAACCCCCAAAGCTTGGGACAGTACATTCTCCATGCTGGACACAGACCCTTACCTTAACAAAGAGTTTATAACTCAAGTAATTGGCTGGGATCATGAGCAAGCAGTGTAAAAGAGGCAGACCATAGAATCTTACTTTAGTGACAAAGAAGATCAAAACATACAACCAGAAGAAGACAACAGTCAAAGCTCCTACATCCAAAACCTCCAAGAAAAATATGAATTAATCCCAAGCCATGGAAGAGCTCAAAAAGGATTTTGAGAAGCAAGTAAGAGAAGTACAGGGAAAACTGGGAAGAAAAATGAGAGTTATGCAAGAAAATCATGAAAAACAAGTCAACAACTTGCTAAAGGAGACCAAAAAAAATACTGAAGAAAATAACTCCATAAAAAATAGCCTAACCCAAATGGCAAAAGAGGTTCAAAAAGCCAATGAGGAGAAAAATGCCCTAAAAAGCAAAATTTGCCAAATGGAAAAGGAAGTCCAAAAGCTTACTGAAGAAAATACTTCCTTAAAAATTAGAATGAAGCAATTGGAAGCTAGTGACTTTATGAAAAATCAAGACATTGTAAAACAAAACCAAAAGAATGAAAAAATGGAACACAATGTGAATTATCTCATTGGAAAAACAACTGACCTGGAAAATAGATCCAGGAGAAATAATTTTAAAATTATTGGACTATCTGAAAGCCGTGATCAAAAAAAGAAGCTAGACATTCAAGTATTGTGGAAACACAATCAGGATAACACAAGATTTAGCAGCTTCTACATTAAGGGACCAGAAGGCATGGAATGTGATATTCCAGAGGGCAAAGGAGATAGGATTACAACCAAGAATCACCTAACCAGCAAAAGTGAGTATAATCCTTCAGGAGAAAAAAATGGTCATTCAGTGAAATAGGGGACTTTCAAGCATTCTTGATGAAAAGACCATAGCTGAATAGAAAATTTGACTTTCAAATACAAGACTCAAGTGAGACATGAAGAGGTAAACAGGAAAGAGAAATCAATTATTAAGGTTGAACTGTTTACATTCCTGCATGGAAAGGTGATATTTGTAACTCATGAGACCTTTGTCAGTATTAGGGTAGCTGGAGAAGAAAAAATTATATGTATGTATATAGATAGATTGTTAGATAGAGGGCACAGGGTGAGTTGAAGATGAAGGGGTGATATCTGGAGAATAAAATTGAGGGATGATAGAGGATTATACTGGGAGAAGGAGAAAGGGAGAGGTAGAATGGGGTAAATTATCTCACATGAAACAGACAAGAAAAGGTTTTTACAGTGGAGGGGAAATGAGGGAAAGTGAGAGGGAATGAGTGAATCTTATTCTCTTGGATTTGACTTAAGGAGGTAATAACATACACACTCAATTGGATATGGAATTCTATCTTACCCTACAGGAAAATGGGGGGGGGGGAGAAGGGACAAGAGCAGGGGAATGATAAAGGGGAGGGCAGATTGGGGAAGGGGGTAATCAGAAGCAAACACCTCTGAGGAGGGACAGAGTCAAAAGAGAGAATAGAATAAATGGGGGGGCAGAATAGGATGAGGGGAAATACTTACTTTTTCACAACATGACTACTACGGAAGTGTTTTGCATGACAACACATATATAACCTGTATTGAGTTGCTTGCCTTTTCAATGAGGGTGGGTGGGGAGCGAGGAAGGGAGAAAATTTGGAAACTAAAGTTTTAAAAACACATGTTAAAAAAATTGTTTTCACACGCAACTGAGAAATAAGAAATACAGGAAATGAGGTATAGAAATCTATTCTGCCCTACAGGAAAATAGAAGGGGAAGGGGATAAGAGAAGATGGGGAGGGATAGAAGGGAGGGTAGATTAGGGGAAGGGGTTTACAGAATGCATGACATCTTGGGGTGGGTGGAGGGATGAGATGGGGAGAAAATTTGGAACTCAAAATTTTGTGGAAGTGAATGTTGAAAACCCAAAATAAATAAATTAAAATTGCATTAAAAAAAAGAGAGAGTATCATCCATTACCTAAAGTAAAGTTACTATGCACAATACCTTGCTTCTCATGGCTTTTCCCCAAAAAATACCTTTCTGTTTATTAGATTGTAGAAAATCCTTTGATAGTATAATTGTAGGTTATTAAATTCAATTTAACAGACATTCATTAAATGTCTACTAGGCTCTGTATTATGTGTTGTAGATTGAAACTTTAAAAAGCAAATTATTTCCTGTCCTCAAGAGGTTTCCATTCACTTCTAAATAATGCTCTATAAAGAGCAATTGCACTCTGAGTTAATTGTGCTCATTGTTCTTTATCCTGGAGCCCTCTGGAGAACAAATTATTTGGGAAAGAGTTTATGGATTACAAAATGACCACAGGATGTCAGGACCATGGAGAGAATGGAGCATGTTGAGATATGAAGGTAGAAGAGAGGACAGGCTTTTCCCTTTCATTCCAACTGTCAGTTCCCCTGAGATGCTCTCCAAAGCACCAGGGCTACTGGTAAGAGCTGAACCAGGAAGCTACCACTTGTTCTAGCCAGAGACAAAAGAAGGAGATGATATATTTCAGCTCGCACCACACTATGCCTAGTTGAGAGAGAACATGGGGGAGTATTAGCATATTGAGTGAGCAGCAGAAGCTAGCTGAGACTGGGGTGGGGGGGGTACAATGCAGCTGAGGCTCCTCCCTAAAGGATTTGGTCCCAAAGCTCTTCCCCTTGGAAATGTTTCAGAGTCTCTGTCCTTCCAAGGTCATGACTCAGGCTTCTCTATATGCTGTACCAGGATCAGATGGGTGAGCAGTGATGAAAACTGTGGTCAAATTAAGTCTCACAATGCCTATCTGAATGATATTCCAGCTGATCAGAGCTTAACTAGGGTGAAATGTCTAGAGCAGAGGTTCCCAAACTGAGTTAGCCTACTGTTCCTTTTTCAAAAAAAAAAAATTACTCAGCACCCCCTAGAAATCTACTTTAACTTTTTTTTTTTGAAATGTATATCATTTCAAAAAGTATAAAATATTTTTAAATGATGCATCTTAAATTTATTAATTTATTGTAAATTTGTGGGGGTTTTCTTGCATTGAAATTTTGATGACACAATATTGTGTCATGTACAAAAAGTACATGACACTATTTCATTGGCATGAAAAGATGCCAATGAACTGACGCAAAGTGAAGTCAGCAGAGCCTGGAGAACAACATGCACAATGACTAATGACATCATGGAATAGTATCATGTTGTAAACAAGTCATTACACACATGTGTTCTTGTCAAGGCTGGCTTGCCAACACTTGCTTGTTAAGACCTGTCAGCAGTCTTGACCACTGATTGGTTACATAATAACCAATTATAATTTGTTATAATAGTTATAACTTATTATAATGGTTATAATTTGCATTTTGTGTGTTTATTTAGAAAATAACATAATCACTATACCTTTAACTCTGTTACACAACACATGAAACATTTAAAGTTTTTCAAAGTTTTCTTGTCTTCTCTTCTTTCCTTATGCTTCCACTGCCCCCTTATTTTTATTCAATGCCCACCAATTGCACCTAAGACTACTATAGTGCCCCCCTTGATCGTTCCAGTGCTCCACAGGGAGTGGTATCACCCACTTTAGGAACCCATGGTCTAGAGCTTCATCCTAGGAGCAAAAACTTATGGCAGGTGAGCTCCTGGTCCAACATATAGTAAAAGGGCAGCCTGTCCACAAACTATTCCAGTGTCTTACCTCTTAGGGGATAGAGATTCCCTCACAACAAGGTGATGTTCTGGGGTTAGTCCCCATACGGACAAAGTTGGGGCCTCTTCTTACACTGTTGGTTTGAATGCAGGCTTGCTCCAGAGCCAATATTTCTAGTTAGGTCTCTGCTACTGAATTCACTCCCCACTTCCTTGAAAGAAAGCCCAGGTCCAGGTATGATGGATGAAATAAGCAGACAGGCTCTAAGGCTTAATAGCAACAGGCAAGATTTTAATTCTATTAAATCAGCCCTGTCTTACAGAAAAAAAAAAAAGCCAGACTCTCTGGCTATCCTGGAAATGGAGAAAGTGGGTTATCATTTCTCAGGCTGATCCAAACATAAATAAGTGTAATTCTATCTACTATACACCAAGCTTGGGAGTAAGCTTTTCAAATGAAAACTGAATCTTAATGTGCATTGAGTTGAGTACCAGAGAGCATTACTCCTCTTAGGGGATGGTGTCAAGGAGAGTTGCAATCCTAGGTGGTATCGTGATGTAGTCACTCAAAGGTTTGGATCTAAATTCAGTTTATTTTCACACTTCACTTTAGTAGCTGTAAGAACTGAAAAACATGGCTCACACAGATGCTGTAGCCTAGAAGTGTTCAGAAGAATTGATTTACATAAATACAGTTTAATGAAAAATCTCCCTTGTTTTGAGACATGCCTCTTGTTCAGATCCCATTTGCTGAGCTGGTCTTGGACAAAGAACTCAATTTTATATAAAAAGTACAACTCTGCAGTCTGGAATTACGCAAATAAAGTGGCTAAAAAGTCTATAACCTTTGACCTAGAGATTCCACTGCTGTGAATATCCACCAGGGAGGTTCTTCATAAAAAAAAGGGTCACATATACTCTAAAATATTTAGAGCAGCACTTTTTGCAGTTGCAAAGAACTAGAAACAGTAGATTCACATCCACTGTGCTGTGGCTAAGCAAACTGTGGCATGTAAATGCTTAGGAATGTAATGAGATGTTACTAAACCAGATGACTATGACGAATATGGAGAAACATGAAAAGATGCCAATGAACTAATGCAAAATGAAGTCAGCAGGGCCTGGAGAACAACATGCACAATGACTAATGACATCATGGAAATGGAAAGAAACAAGCCCCAATAAACAGTCAAAGATGAATGTTGTCAAATATAAAGCCCAAGCTTGGCCCCAAACAAGAGCTATGAGAAGACACTCCCCCGACCCCCTCTGGCCCTTCACAGAGGTGGGAGGTCTCCAGGGACCACAGGCATGGAACAGAGCACAAAATGTCAGGTTCTTTTGATGTATTGGTTGGTTTGGGTGAGATTATTTTTTCCCTCTTCACCCCTTCATCTGCTGCCTAGCCCATTGAACAACTCAGCCATGCTCATAGGTGGAAGAATACTCCCAATTAGCCCCAGCTATGCTGCTCATTTCATTCCCAAATCAACTCACTCTCTGGACTATTCCAAATGAGATGTTTGTGAAGTACTTGGTGCAGGATCTGAATGCAAATCTTCCTGATTCTGTGCCCAGTGCTCCACCAAGCCCCTGAGCGGTCTCAGAAACCAATCAGGTTTCCTTGAAACCAAAAAAAGGGTAAAGTATTGAACTTTTATATGTTTAACATATGGATTCAAAACCAACTGAAACTTTTTATTTGGAAGCTTTTTGAACAGGTTAGAAATTTGATTTCTAAGTTGTAGTTTTAATAGGTGGTTATATAAAAGTGTTTGTAGGTGACATACTGTTTTTGGCAACAAAAGCTTAGTTTTTAAATGTCTTGCTAATCATGATGGCTTCATACTGGCATTAGATAATTTCTCAAAGCATGATGTACACAAAAAGCAAGGTTCATTGCTAGTCACAGTGGTTGTAAAATCATATCTCAAATAATCTTGATATTTTTGAACTTAAGGAGCCAACTTCATGTCCAATTTGACTACATTGTCATTATTTTTACTTGAAAATATGGTTGAAGAATCACTCATACATAGAAAGCCATACACTTTCTTCCTTGTGCTTAGACTATTAATATTCTTCTTAGTGTCCAGTGCCTTTGCAGAAGTCTTTGGAAGCCATTTGCACATTTGATGAGTGTTAAGCTAAAGACTAGACCTGGGCACAGTAGTCTACTGTTTGATAAACCCAAAGACCACAGTTTCTGGGATAAGAACTCACTATTTGACAAAAACCACTGGGAAAACTGGAAAAGAGTATGGCAGAAACTGGGCATAGACCAACATCTTACCCCCATACCAAAATAAAGTCAAAATGGGTACACAATTTAGATATGAAGGTTGATTCTGTAAGCAAACTAGGACAGCAAGGAATAGTTTACCTATCAGATTTATGGAGAACAGAAGAATTTGTGACCAAACAAGAGATATAGAACATTATGAAATGCAAAATGAATAATTTTGATTACATTAAATTGAAAAGTTTTTGCACAAACAAAGCCAATGCAACCAAGATTAGGAGGGAAGCAGAAAACTGGAAAAGAATTTTTACAACCAGTGTCTCTGATGAGGGCCTCATTTCTAAAATATATAGTGAACTGAGTCAAATTTATAAGAATACAATTGATAAATGGTCAAAGGATATGAACAGGCAGTTTTCAGACAAAGACATTAAAGCCATCTGTAGTCATATGAAAAAATGCTCTAAATCACTATTGATTAGAGAGATGCAAATCAAAACAACTCTGAGGTACCATATCACACCTATCAGGTTGACTAACATGACAAAAGAGGACAATGATAAATGTTGGAGATGTGGGGAAAATTGGAACATTAATACATTGTTGGTGGAGTTATGAACTGATCCAACCATTTTGGAGAGTAATTTGGAACTATGCCCAAAGGGCTATAAAAATGTGCGTACCCTTTGAACCAACAATAGCACTTCAAGGGCTGTATCCCAAAGAGATCATAAAAATGGGAAAAGGAAAAAAATTAACAAAAAAATAAAATAAAATAAATTTTAAAAAATTTAAAAAACAAAAAATTTTAAAAATTTAAAAAACAAAAAAATTAAAAATTAAATTTAAAAATGGGAAAAGGACCCACATGTACAAAAACATTTATAGCAGTTCCTTCTGTGGTGGTAAAGAATTGGAAATTGAGGGAATGCCCATCAGTTGGGAAATGGCTGAACAAGTTTCAGTATATGAATGTAATGGAATACTATTGTTCTATAAGAAATGATGAGCAAGCAGACTTCAGAAAAACCTGGAAAAACTTGTATGTACTGATTCAGAGTGAAATAAGCAGAACCAGGAGAACATTGTACACAATAACAGCCACATTGTGTGATGACAAACCTTGATAGACTTACCTCTTCTCAGAAATGCAAGAATCTAAGACATCTCCAAAAGTCTCATGATGGAAAATGCTATCCACATCCAGAGAAAGAACTATGGAGTTTTAATGCAAATCAAAGCATACTATTTGCTTTCTTTTTTCTTCTGTTTTGTTTTGTTTCTTCTTTCTTATGGTTCCTCCTATTGGTTCTAATTCTTCTTTACAACATGACTAAGGTGAAAATAAGTTTAATAGGAATGTATATATAGAGCCTAAATCATCTGGCACACCATCTTGGGGAAGGGAGAGGGGAAGGAGGGGGAGAAAATTTAAAACTCAAAAGCTTATGGAAGTGAGTGTTAAAAACTAAAAGTAAATTAATAAAAAAAATATTTTTTTTTTAAAAAGACTAGACCTGGGATTTCTTTGAAATCAGGAATTCTCTCTGTCATGCAAATCAATACTTTCTCTGCAGTTTCTAGGCTTTGAGGGTTGCCTAGTGCCTTGAGAAGTGAAGTCACTCACTCAAAGCAATGGGGCCAGGATATGACCCAGGCAGAATTGGAACCCAGGTCTCCTTGACAGTGAGTTCAGTAATCTACCCACTAAGCCACTTTGCCTGTCTTTTGTGAGAGTTCATTTTGTGATAACTAGACAATACCATCTATAATGAGGCAAGCACTAACTGTGGCATGTCACCACATACTGAAGTAAGACAAACTATGAGGAAACAACTCTCGCCCCCTCCCTCTTTGCGAATTCCTGCTCTCACTTCAGGAACTATCCATTACCAACCCTGACATGCGACTGTTTGACTTGGGAGCTTCAGGAGGTTCTTCCAAAAGGCTTAAAACTTAAAACTCCACTAAGGCTTTGGGGACATCCTGAATTAGCAATGCTTCATTTCTTAACTCTTTTTTGAGAAATAGAAATAAAAGTTCCAATATTTATCCTGTACCCTGTGAAAATGGGTGTACACATCCCACTTTGGAAGTCACTGTCTTATAGACTAGGAGCTGAAAGGGAGCTGAGGGGTCATCTAATCCAGTTCTCTCATTTGCAGTTGTAGAAATGGGAATGTAGAAAGAGAAAGTGACAATGGAGACCACAAAGGTCTTATCTAAGTAGTGGAGCCAGGATTCAAACACAGGTTCTTGGACTCAAAACCTAGCCCCACACTGCTTCTCTTGACTCAACTCTATTCTCCATGTCCATCTTCTCAACTGTGGCTTCATTTGTCTCTATAACAAGTCCTGACTAGACAGAGTGCCATAAGCCTTTGCCCTCTTTCATTTCTTGGTCCCAAACCTTCTTTGTCAAGGTAGTTTTCATTATCCTGTCCTATGTCCATTTTCATGGTATTAAGGCATGTCAAATTTTGCATTTATTCCTTTATATCCTTTTTTATTTTTTAAACTTAAATTTCTTTTTTTCAATTAATGAAAATAATTGCTTTCCTTCCCACCTCCTCCTTCTTTCATTGAAAAAGAAAGAAAAAACTCTTGTAACAAACATAAATAGTTAATCAAAACAAAATCCTGCATTGGCCATGTCCAAAAAAATACAAAGTCCCTCATGTCTCTGCCAGGAGAAGAGTAGCTCATTTCATCATGAGCCCTCTGAAAGTATATTAGAGTTCTGATGTTTTTCAAAGTTTATTTCTAAAAACTTCTCATTCAAGTATAACGTCCTCCTGGATCTGCTCACTTCACTCTTCATTAGTTCATGTGAGTGTTCCCAGGTTTCTCTGAAACCATCTCCTTTCTCATTTCTTACAGCACAATAGTATTTCATCACATTCATATTCCATAATTTGTTTAGCTATTCCCCAATTGATGGACACTCCCTTAGTTCCTAGTTCTTTACATCCACAAAAAGAACTACCATAAATATGTATGTTCTCATGTGTCCTTTTCCTCTTTTCTTTATCTTTGGAATATAGACCTAGTTGTGATATCATTGGGCCAAAGGATATGCACAATTTAGTCACATTTGGGGCATAGTTCCAAATTGCTTTCTAGTTGCTCAACTCACAATTCAATACTACATTGATGTATCTGTTTTTCCACAGCTCCCCTAGTATTTTCATATTTGTCAATCTACTGGTAGTGAAGTAGAACCTCAGCTGCTGTAATTTGAATTTCTCTAATTATTAGTGATTTTTTCACATAGTAACTGATAAATTATGTTTCTTCCTCTGGAAACTGCCAATTCATGCCCTTTGACAATGTATCAATAGAATTAGCTCCCTACATAACTTAGAAATCAGACCTTCATCAGGGAAATTTACTACAGAGATTTTTCCCTTCTACCTGCTTCTCTTTTTCATTTTAGCTGCATTGATTTTGTGGGTGCAAAAAATATTTACTTTTGTGAAATCAAAACTGCCCATCTTACTGTCTGTGATCCCCTTTCTTCCTTGTTTGGTCATAAACTCCTTCCCTATTAATAGATTCCCCTATTGATAGGGAATTTCCTCCTTTAATTTGTTTATGGTGTCTTCCTTTATGTTTAAGTCATGTAGCCATTTGGATCTTGTCTTGGTATATGGTGTGAGATGCTAGTCTATAACTATTTTCTTCTGGATTGCTTTCAAATTTTCCCAGAAGTTTTTGTCCAATAGAAGGTCCTTGTCCCAATAACTGGGCTTGGAGGGCTGGGGGAGACAGGGTATCAAACACTAAGTTACTTGTGTTGATTTGCTTCTATATAATGTATACCTAATCTGTTCCACTGATTGATCTTTTGATTTATTAACCAGTACCAAATTATTTTGATGATTAATGCTTTGTAGGACAGTGTAGTTGGAGATATAATGCTCCTAGGTCCCCTTCCTTCCCACTTTTTTCACTATTTTCCTTGAGATCTTGATCTTTTGACCCTCCAGTTAATTTTTTTCCTAGCTCACCAAAGCAATCCTTTAGCAATTTGATTGGTATGGAACTGGATAAGTACATTTATTTAGATAGCATTGCCATTTTATCATATTGGCTAGGGCTAGGCTTATCCATAAGCAATCTCCCCAATTATTTATATCTGCCTTTACTTGTGTAAAGAATGTTTTATAGTTATATTCATATAGTTCTTCTGTGTGTGTGTGTGTGTGTGTGTGTGGACAGGAATACTCCCAGGAATTTTATATATTCTACAGTTTTTTAATTGAATTAAAATTGCAATTATCTTGATAGTAGTCTATTTCTGTGACCTTAAAGCTAGTCAGGCCTCCATTTTCTCATTTTTTTTTTCAGTGAAAAAGTGGGACTATGATCCCTTCCAATTCTCAGTCTATTATTCTGATTTTATTTCCAGAATGTCAATATGGACATGGTTCAATTCCTACAATAGTATTTCAACTTGTAGGCTCTTCATAAATGAAAGACAAATAACAATGGCCAGATTATCTGTTATCCCCATATAAAAATGGCCTGAATAAAAAACATACAATTTGAACTCATTTCCAAAATGCACCAAATTAAGCAGGAAAGTTCCACTAGAAATAACCTCCAGACCTCAGTCCTTGGTGATGCTGACAGCTCTTCGAGGCTTGTTCCCACCATTCATGGCACCAACACAGAAAGAGATGGCTTTTTTCTGATCCATTCACCTAATTGTCCTTAGCACGGACCATGAAGAAAGAAGAAATTCTTTTTTGAGATCTTTGAATCTTGAGTTCTGCATTCACACAACCCTATAGGATTACGAAAGTCAGAAGGGTGCTGGTCACAACTTGGCAGTTAAGATGACTTGAATATAATTTGCTAGTTCGGTGAACACAACAAGAGCCAATGATTTCATCTTGGGAGTGTTTGCTTCCTAATAGATCATGCTAGGTGAAATGGACCATTTCTGGAGAGACTGGTAGGTCTGAGGGAGAGAGAGGTCTGGGCTTGTTCAGCAGCACATTTTGTGACCACACCAGATCTTTCAGCTAAAGGTCCCTGTAGTGAAATCTAATTATTTGATAAAGACATTTTCTTCATGCAGCCAGGACCTGCAGGAATTGAATCTCCTTCCTGTACTTTTGCTCAAGCTCACAACTGCATTGTCTCTAGTTGGCACCTGGCAAGGGGAGGAATGCAAGGCTAGAGTGGGGGAATGCACGTGGCTAGCTCCCCAACCCTGGCCATTTTAAAATCGCTCTGCGTTACCACATGCAATACATTATTGTTATCCAAAGTTTCCCTCAGTGTTGTTTTCCTAATGTGGATCCGGGCAGAGAGGTGGTCAGTCATAATGGATGAGGGTTAGCCTCAGAGTCAGGAAGACCTGGGCTCAAGTCCTACCTCT
>NW_020954582.1:234806-243288 GCF_900497805.2 Vombatus ursinus
ACATGGGAGACCATGGGCAAGTCACTTCTGCTCATAAGTAAAGGAGAGCACAGATCGAGATTTTTGGAAAGCTCTTGGCTGTTGTAACCCTCTTGATTCTCCATCCACTGCTTCCTTCCACCTCTAAAAATCTAATCACAGTCCAACCCTCTCCCTTTATAAATGAAGAAACCAAGAGACAGAGAGGTTAAATGAATTGCCCAGAGTCACACAGCCAGGAAGTATCTGAGGCAGGATTTGAATTCAAGTCTTCTTGACTTTAATTCTAAGGCCCTAACTGCTAGACCATGCTGCCTTTCTTATGATAACAAGGACCTAATGTGAGCAAAAAACTGTTCTAGGCTCAGAGGATACAAAATCAATGGGAGAGAGAAAAATGGAATTCAGAAGAAGGCAGGAAATGGTATAGGAAGTTGCCCTGAGGAAACATTTTTTTCTAAATAGATTAACCCATTAATTATGTAACTGGGCATCTTGTCCATGCAAAAACAAATAAACAAAAGTCAACCCAAATAGATTCTAAAGTATAGTAACTGTAGCTACTACCTCTTGTCATTAGAATTAAATCAGAGTGACCATGCCCAAGGCAGATTGTCCAGGTAGCTCTCAAGCTTCTTTTTCCCTCCTGAATCACAGAACCCTAGAAGCAGAGCTTAACCTTGGAAGAATTCAGGCAGGGAGAGAAGACTCTGGCACTGGACAGTAGTGCCACTCATGTTGGATTGTGTTGGTAATGGTGTGGTAGAATTTACATGGAAAAATTCTTGTGGCTGCCTCAAGCTATCTTGCCTGCCTGGGCAGGCAGTGACCAGCCCAGGATTCCTGGAGTGGGGGCAAGGGAGGGTCATCAGACCCTTCTGGAGGCATCACAAACTCCCCAGAATGGCTATTTCCCCAGAGATCTCAAAAAAGATCAGGTTTGCAGCCAAACCCTAAACCAATGGTCAGTGTCTGGGTTCCTAATCCCCATGACACATGCTCGGTACCTGACTTTCATAGGATCCCTTTGTGTCAAAGATATGTGGTCATTATCTCAGTGAGTAGCATCAAGCCCCAAGCTCCTGACCTTATGAAAGTTGGGAGTGTGGGAAAAGAGCAAAAAAAGAAATTGAAATGAGGCCTTGTCATTGTTGAGGGCTATGATTTTATCCCTTTGAGGAACTCCACTTGGGGAAGTCCCTCTCCCTCAAAGATCAACAACTCATCTGTAACCTAGAGTCTTTGAGACTTACTCCTGGAGGCAGAGAGCACATTTGCCAGGGTCAGGACTGGATCCAGCTCTTCCAGATGCCAAGGCCAGCCCTCAGACCACTAAACCAGGAGGCCTCTCAAGCCATACTGCATAAAGATTCTTATAGGGAATAGAAGTTGGCTGATACAGGGAATTCCTAGGTGAAGAAAGTCCCTCTCCTAAGGTAGCCTGGCACCTTCTCTGTAACATACAAACTCAGAATTCCCTCTACTCTGAGCACTTGGAAGTGAAGAGATTCACCTCAGGTCCCATGAATAGCAGGGGCCAGGGGCAGGACTAGAAGCCAAGTCTTGTTGGCTCTGAAGCCAGCACTCCTTCCCTTCCTCCTTGCTACCTTTCAAACATTCTTATATGAAGGTTAATATGGCACCAAAGGGATCAAAATGGTTGCAATAAAAGGAAAAAAAAAAGGGCTCAAGAGGCCCTAGGGATGCAACTGCTGCTTCTACTCTCAAGAGCTCAATCTTTTAAAAAATAAATCCTCTTGATATAGTCTGGTTTTAATATCACTTAAAAGTCCCTCTGGGGCCCTCTCCACCCTGTCTCATAATAATTTTTTAAAATAAAAAAAAGAAGAGGAAGAAGAAAAGCCAATGAATACATACAAAAACCTGACAATCTACAGGCCCATGTCTGTGGAGCCCTCACCTCTGCGGAGGAGGAGAAGTCCCTCTAACAGTTAACTCTCAATGACTTTGTTCAAAGGCAGGTTATTCAAGGCATCTGAGATTTAGAGCTGGAAGGGACATCATGGAGCATCTAACGCATCCCTTTCATTTTACAGATGAGGTAACTGAGGCCTTGTGACTCAAAGTTATTCAAGAAATTAGTGATGGAGCTGGGCTTCAGACCTTCGGACTATAAGTCCAGGGCCCATTTCTTTATGTCACACTGCCTAGAAAGCCAGATGCCTTGGATTCCTTTTTCCTCCTCTGTCAGAACAAGTGAATCCTAAAGTTAAAGAGACCTCATCAGCAGTTGTAGCCATTGTAGGGACATCTGGGCAGCTGAGCTGCAGTCTTGCATCTCCAATTGCCTCCTGGGCATCCCATAGGAATATCAAAATGGCCACATCCACAACCAACTTCATTATCTTTCCCTTCCAACCCACTCAATCTCTCACTAACTTCCTTGTCTCTGTCAAGGGCACCACCATCTCCCAGTCACCTGGGGTCTGCATAAGAACTCACATTGACATAGGGCTTTCAAATTTGCAAAGAGCTTTCCTCACCACCACCACGTAAGGTAGATAAAATAATAGGAGGAAATTAAGGTAAATGTAAAGTCCTAGCCTTGGGTTCAAAAAAATCAACTGTGCAAGTACCAGATGGCAGCAAAAATGAATGGACAATAGCGCGCGCGTGCACACACACACACACACACACACACACACACACACACACACACACATTTTGGAGAACTGCAACATTAACCCAATCAATGGTATGTGATGGCAGCCATAAAGCTAATGCTATCTTGGGCTACATAGCATCCAAGACAAGGAAGTAGATAAACCACATTACGTATCTAGATCCTCTGTCCTGGTCAGACCATATCTGAAACATGGAATTCAGTCTGGGGCCTCCCATTTTCGGGAGGACACCGACAAACCCAAAAGCGTCCAGAAGAGAACAACCAAGGCAATGACTGGGTCAGAAGTCTTGCTATTTTGAAAACAATTGAAGGAACTAATGTCATTTAGCCTGGAAAAGGGAAGGTTTCTGAGGGAAGCCCAGCCATGGCCTCATGTTCCCACCTGGCCACACTCATTTCAAGCTTCTTTGGCTTTTCCGCCATCCCCCACCCCCTGCACCCTAGTATCTTCCCCTCCTCCCCCATTGCCAACTTGTTTTTGCACATTGTCTTCCCCTCTTCTTACGTTAGGCTAAACTCCTTAAGGGCAGGCACTGTCTTTCTTTTTGTATCTGTATCCCCAGCACTGAACACAGTGCCAGGCACACAGTAGGAGCTTAATAAATGCTTGTTGACTATTAATCTCAATGCCTCCTCTCTGAGACTGTCCCCAATACATTCTAGCTGTTGCTTGTTTGTACATAGCATGTTTGCATGTTCTTTCCCCACTTGACTTTAGAGCAGAGATTATTTTGCCCTTTTTTGTATCTCCAGTCCTTAGCACAGAGACTGGCACACAACAGAGGTTTACAAATGCCTGTGACTTGACATGATGGCTATCTTCAACTATTTAACAGGCTGTCATGTGGAAGACAGGTTAGCCTTGCTCTTCTTAGCCCAGGAAGATAGAATTAGAAGCTATGGGTAAAATTGGAAAGCAGGTAAATTTAGGCTTTTTATGAGGAAAAATTTCTGAACAATTAGAGAGTAGAATAAGCTGCCTTAGGAACTACTCGGTTCCCCTTCACTAGAGGTCTTAGTTGTCTCAATGACCACTTGGCTGGCAGCATAAGCTGCAAAAGAGACAGCTGTTCAGGCTAAGGTCAGACTGAACGGCTGCCTCTTGGGCCTCTTCTCACACTGAAATTCTGTGATGCTCTGACTTAGGTGCGACAATGGCAGGAATGACACTAGATGTGGAGTGCAGAGGATCAGAAGTCAGATGGTCTTCCCACTACTTATTACTCTCTGGACTTGGGTTAATCACTGAAGTTGTATGAGCCTCAGTCAGCTCATCTAGAAAATGAAGGGCTTAGGGGAAGCTAGGTGGCACAGTGGATAGAGCACCAGCCCTGAAGCCAGGAGAACCTGAGTTCAAATCCTGCCTCAGACACTTGACACCTATTAGCTGTGTAACCCTGGGCAAGTCACTTAATCCCAATTGCCAGAAAGAAAGAAAGAAAGAGACAGCTCCAAATCTATGACCCCATGATCCTCATAATTTTCATCTCAAAGAGAGACTGATTTGATTTGTTCTTCTTGGACCTGGGGGCAGAGATAGGAGTGATGGGCAGAAGCTGAAGAGGGGCAGAATTTGTCTTAAGATAAGGAACATTTCTTAATGCTTAAAGCTACCTAAAAATGCAGTGGGTTGCTTTGGTCCTTAGCTATTTCTCTAATCCCATGAATTTCCCAAGTGGAAAGCGAATAGCTCTTGTCAGGAATGTGGTAAAGAGTATTTGTGTGCAGTGATGCATGAGGTGACTTCTGAAGCCATTCATTCAGTCAATCAATCAACAAGTGAGGGGTACCTGCAATCAAGGATCCCACATTCTCTTGGAAATCACAAATGCTCACAGACAAGTAAATACACAGTGACTGCCTATTAACACCAGCTTCACAATAGATGGAGGTAAGAAAAACCTCTTGAAGGCAGAAACTGAGCTAAGCCTGGAAGGGAGCCAGGGATTCCAGGAGGTGATGGTGAGGGCAAGCCTTTGGGGAATAGTCTGCAAAAGTCACAGGAGAGGAATCTGGAATGTCCTAGAAAGGTAAGAGAACCCAGGCCAAGTCTACCAGAGCAGAGGGTGCGTGGGGGGCCATGAGGCATAGTCAGCATGCAAGCTGTGCTAGAACCAGACAGTGATATACTCCAAATACCCATCAGTGGAGTTTCTACTTTATCCTGGATATGAGAAGGAAGCTCCTGAAGCTTTTCAGGCAGAGAGGTGAAATGGTCACACTTTGTGTTTTATGAATATCACTTTGGTCACTGGGTGGAGAATGGTTTCAAGAGGAGGGAGAGAAGGGATGTAGAGATACCAATTAGGGTTCTGTTGTTTTAACTGAGGCAAGAGGTGATGAAGGCCACAGTGAGAATCATTGGGCTATTAGGAAGAAAAAGGGATGGATGGGTGAAATGTTAAAGAGGTGGGACCAGGGCTGTGCTGGGGTTTAACAACCAGCTCTCTGGACAAGATGCGTGCATGGCACCCATTTAAGAGTTTAATCTGCATTAACATTTTCTCCATCATTTTCTTAAGCCTGGTCAATCAGCAAAACAATAAATCCAGCCCTGAATTGGAGAGTTAGCTGGTTTCTGGCCTACAAATTCTCACACTGACAATCGAACAATGTGCTCTCCAGTCAACATGAGCTGGCTGCAGCACAGCTTTGAGTGGGACCAAGATGTAGCCAGGAATTGAAACTAGATGGTTTGTGAGAGCCAAGGGTAGGGATGATGCTAAAAAGCTGGGACACTGGACATAAATAGGGAAATTAGAAAGAGATACGGGTTTAAAAGACAATGGATTTAGCTTTAAACATATAGAGGTTTAGATGCCTATGGAATATCTAGGTAGAAAAGTCCAGCAGGAAGTTGGTAATGCAGGTCTGGAGCCCAGGAGAGAAATGAGGACCATAAATGAAGATGTAGGGGTCATCTGCCCAGAAATAAGAGTTGTGGTGACATGCATTGCCAGAAGGAGGGAGAAGTCATCCAACTTGTGGGCAGTTCCCTTTCATGCCTTTAATTAACATCTAAGGAAGCTTGCTGATCTTCCTGTAGTTATTTTCCCTGCTTAGTGACCCTCAGTGGTGAGTGCCCAACCCCTACTACTTTTCTCTTCTTCTGAGTCTTAGTGGAAGAGAAAGACATCATAGATTAATAATCAATTAGAGCCAAAATTGGATGTGAGAATAAGCTAGATTACACATAAAAATGTTATATAGTGTTTTTATGACCCTCCCCAATCTCCTCCGTAAAATGGAAGCCCATCTTTTGACCTCAACATTCTTCTAGTGATGCTGCAAGGTTGTGAGTCATAGAATACCGCAATCTCCAAAGAATTCAAACTATAAGCCACCCAAAGGGCAATGCAAAGGTGTGTGGTGAGTATGAGTAAGCTAGAACGTATTACCAGCTAAGAACTGTGCAGAAGAGAGGCCACAAAGGATATCATTAGACAGCTAAATATTGTTCTCGAGGCAGCTAGGTGGCATAGTGGATAGGACTCTGGGCCTGCAGTCAGGAAAACCTGAGTTCAAATCCTGCCTCAGACATTTCCTAGCTGTGTGACCCTGGTTTGTTATCTTCCTCAGCTTCCTCAGCTTTAAAATGGGCATGATAAAGCATCTATTTCACAGTGTTGTCATGATGATCAAAGGAGGTAATATTTGTTAAGTGCTTAACACAGTGCCTGGCACATAGTCAATGCTTAATAAATGCTCGTTCCTCTGTTTCCCCCTCCCCTTGTCCATATGCCTCTGTAAATTCTCTAGCAGATTCATTCAACATATCAGGAACTTTCTCCTAAATCTCATCTTTTTGTGGATACCAAAGTGAGTGAGAGTGAAGAATTGAAAATGACTCAGGTGGAAAATCTTGGACTGGGAAAATTGTGGCATCCTTGACAGTGATAGGGAAGTTAAGAAGAGCAGGGAATTTTGCAGGAAAGAGAATGGATTCCATTTTGGATGTGACAAATTTGAGATTCCAGTGGGAGAGATGTCCAGCTGGCAGTTTAAGATACAAGACTCGAGCCCAAGATGCAGGATAGATGAGGGTTGGATATGGTTATTGACTG
This sequence comes from Vombatus ursinus, assembly GCF_900497805.2. NCBI lineage: Eukaryota > Metazoa > Chordata > Mammalia > Diprotodontia > Vombatidae > Vombatus > Vombatus ursinus. The sequence continues at coordinate 241,497 of NW_020954582.1, forward strand.
TCAATTATAGGGAGTAGCCATGTCCATGAGTTCACAAACTAGAAAAGGAGATTGGTGAGGGGCAGCTAGGTGGTGCAGTGGTTAGAGCTCTGGCCTTGGAGTCAGGAGGACCTGAGTTCAAATCCAGCCTCAGATGCTTGACATTTACTAGCTGTGTGACCCTGGGCAAGTCACTTAACCCCAATTGCCTCACCAGAAAAAAAAAAAAGATTGAAGAAGTGAACATTCATTTTAAAACATTAGCAATACAAGAAATAACCATATGCAAAATAAGGAGGGTAAAAATCTTGAAATTTAGAGGAGAAATACTACTGTGCCATAAGACATGATGAGTTCAATGATTTTAGAAAAACAAGAAAAGACTTGTACAAAATAATAAAGAATGAAATGAGCAGAACCAAGAAAACATTGTATACAGTAATAGCAATATTGCTTTAAGAATGACTGTGAGTGAATAAGTTATTCTATTATAAATACCCAAATTACCTATAAAGGACAAATGAAGAAAGACTATCTGCATCCAGAAAAAGAAGCATGTATAAAATCATTTTACATGTATATATATATACCCATTTGTTTCTAATGGTAGCCATCTCTAGGGTGGGAGGAGGGAAGAAAAAATTTACATGATAATTTTGTTGTATAGTTGAAAGAAATAACAACTTGTGCATAGTAGAGCTTCAGTTTCATGTACAATCATCTTTCTTTACTCTACTATGTTATGGAAATGCTTGTTTTATTCCATAAACTAAAAATCTTTGAAAAAAAAAAGAAGAAGAAGAAATTATCAAGGAAGATATAATGAAATAAAGAGGAAAGTCATGGAACACACTAAAAATAAATAAATAAATGAAAAGACTGCCCAAACCAATAAATCATTAGCTTATCTAGTGGAAAAAAGAGGACATAAAAGCAAGTGAATAAGGTGGAAATCACACCAAAACCAGAAGAAATAAAAAGAATAATCAAAACCCTCCATACACAGCTATCTGCCAACAAATCTGAGAACACAAAAAACATTGATGATTATCTTCCAAAAGATGCTAATTGAAACAATATATTCAGCAAAGCTGTAGGCTACAAAATATATTCACCAAAATCAATAGCTTTTCAAGAGGTGATAATAGAAAAGGAAATAGCATTCAACATAACTAAGAAATGTTCAAAACATTTGGGAGTCAATCTACCAAAATATATTCAATACTTGTACAGTCAATTACAAAATAGTCCTTAAAGAAAGACAGCCGGTGCTTGTGGATAGACTGTGCTGATATAACAAAAGAGAAAATACCAGCAAAGTCGATTTATGTATTTAATGCTATGCCATCAAACTACTAAAAGGATACTTCACGGAATTAGATAAATTCATTTAGAAGAACAAATTAGGGGCAGTTAGGTGGTGCAGTAGATAGCACTCTGACCTTGGAGTCAGGAGGACCTGAGTTCAAATCTGGCCTCAGACACATGACACATACTAGCTGTGTGACCCTGAGCAAGTCACTTAACCCCGATTGCCTCACCAAAAAGAACAGATTAGATTGCTCTGACCCCTTCTAGATCTATAACCGTGTCTTTTTTAGCAATATCTCTCTTTTTCATTTTCTGCCTCAGTTTCTATACAACTGCATCAATGAGTTGTGAGCACACTTTCAGATGTCCCAGTGCACCAGTCATCCCAGTAGAATCTTCTGTTTGGGACATGCAGGGCAATTAGGGAAAAGGAAAGGAAAGGAAAGGAAAGGAAAGGAAAGGGAAGGGAAGGGAAGGGAAGGGAAGGGAAGGGAAGGGAAGG
>NW_020954582.1:243298-257920 GCF_900497805.2 Vombatus ursinus
AAGGGAAGGGAAGGGAAGGGAAGGGAAGGGAAGGGAAGGGAAGGAAAGAAGAATGGATGCAAGGGAGGGTAGAATTGTAAAAGTTTTAGTGATGGAAGGACCTTAGAGATAATTCTGGTCCAATCTCCTTCCTTGACAAATAAAGAAACCTGAAGACAAACAGAATGTCACAGTAAGTCCCTTAAATTCTCAGCACCCTCAGGTAACTCTCCAAGCCTCTAACTTACGTAAGAGTTGGTAATCAGTGAAGTGAGTTTCCATACAAAAGTGCCTTAAATCAGTGAAGTCACAGCTCCTATCAAAAAAGGAAAATAGAAACTGAGACCCAGAAAGTCCAACTCAAGTTTAAGGACCTGGACTCAGATCCTGCCTCTGACACCAACTTAATGACCTTGATGAAGTCCCTTAGCTTTCCTTGGCCTCAGTTTCTTCATCTGTCAAATAAAGGCTTGGAACTAGTCAGTCTCTGAGGTCCCTTCAAGTTCCAGATGGATGAGTCTGTGATTCTGTGATAAGACACCTTTAAACAGGATTTTAGATAAAGAGGAACAGATGTTTTAGGGGGATGGAGGGAAGAAGAGGGAGTCTCCTCAGAAGCACAGTCCAGAGTGAATTTGGGACCCTGGGGAAGCAATGGGGCAACTTCCAAATGTGCTTTTAATTTCAGCCTTCAGAATCCCACAACATACCACTAATGAAGTCCATGTTCACTCAAGCTTCGATGTGGTAACCAGTCCTGGGTAAGATGTGGATGACTCATCAGTTCTTTTTTTCCCTCTAATAGCTTGCTCAAAAAAATCACACACACACACACACACACACACACACACACACACACAGAGTTGATAGGCCAAAAATATTATCAGACTCAGCCAGATATTGTGTTTCAGATGAACAAAGGTGGCCAAGGACAGCAAGCAGATTTGCCTCCCTGTAGCCAAATGATGAAATCACTAAATTTTCCCCTACAGCTGCAGAGGCTTCCGTCCAGCAGGCAGTTCCAGAGATACCTCAGCATTATCTGTCGGTAATTCTCACTAAGCTGGGTCTGAGTGAGCTCAGAAAGCTCTGGGAAATCAATCAATAGGAAGACAGACAAATTGGAACTGGAATTTGGGATGGAGCAGCACAGACTCAGGACCACAACCTTGTCTAAGACAAAAACTCTGAGGTTTGGGAGAATAACAAGGTCAATGAAATTACAGAATGTTTCTTCAGCTTTCCACTTTGGGCTCGCCAACGTCTATGAAAACCTGTACTAAGTCTGTCTAAAAGTCTAGTATAATAGTATCTTAAAACCAACCTAAGATGCATTTGCTAATCTTTGCGTGTGTCAGGCACTGTCCTGGGCACTGGAAAGACCAAAATAACATAAAAATACAACCTCTGCTCCTGAGGTGCTTAAATTCTCCTGGCATTATATCTGTTTAAACATATAAACAAAGGGCAGAGCCAAGATGGTGGAATAGAGTCAGCAACCCAGCCAACAATCCCCTCCAAGAAACTTTTAAATAACAAGTCAAATTGAATTCTGGCATGGCAGAGGCAACAAAAGGTCAGAGTGAGGACATTTTTCCATCCCAAGACAACTTAGGAGGTCTCAGGAGAAGCATGTGACACAGGGGTGGGGGTAGCACCAATGGTTGGCCTTGGAGACAACTACAACAGCAACAACTTTGGGACCACTAAGCCCAGAGATGATAAGGGGATTGGACAACTGGTCATGAAAAAAATTACAGGGGACCCTGAGCTGGCCCTCGGCTCAGGACCAGGCACTACCTGACAACTCTACTGCCCACATCCAGCTCTGAGTCATAGCCCTAGGGCAGAGAGGAGCTCTTCTGGTCAGTCACAAGAAAGCAGAGGCCCTGGTTTCAGTTCCAAGGCAGAGAGGAGCACTGGCACGTGCAGCTGCAGGGGAGCAGGGGCCCTTGTGGGGTAAAGACCAGAGCATAGACCAGGAGAACAGTGATCCTACCTCTCCCAGGATCACACCACCTTGGAAACACTGAAAACGTGCAGATCCCCAGAACTAGCTCTGAAAACAGCAACACAAAAAAGCCTAGGGGCAGCTAGGTGGTCCAGTGGATAGAGCACAGGCCCTAAAGTCAGGAGGACCTGAGTTCAAATCTGGCCTCAGACCAAACACTTGACACTTACTAGCTAGGTGACCCTGGGCAAGTCACTTAACCCCAATTGCCTAAAAAAAAAGAAAGAAAGGAAAGAAAAGAAAGAAAAGAAAAGAAGCAAATTCAGGAAATGTAAAAGCAAAATATATCAATAAAAATTTATTTTAAAAAGGGGGGGGGAGCTAGGTGGCACAGTGGATAGAGCACTGGCACTGAAGTCAGGAGGACCTGAGTTCAAATCTGGCCTCAGACCAAACACTTGACACTTACTAGCTAGGTGACCCTGGGCAAGTCACTTAACCCCAATTACCTAAAAAAAGAAAGAAAGAAAGAAAAGAAAAGAGAAAAAAAGGCTAAAGTTTGATGCAGTGCTTCCTCACCCCAAGCTGAGCAAAGCCCAACTTTAACAGAAAGTTCAAAGTCAAGAAATAGTCTAGAAAATGAGCAAATAAAAAAACCCTGACCATAAAAAGCTACTATGGACACCTCATCCCCCACTCTGGTTCTTGCTTCAACAGTGTTTGGACGGAACAGATCCGGGGTCCCCCAGCTCCCCTTGCTTTTGGCCTTTGCTTTTCTGCAGTTTGCCAGCTCCTGGGACTATCCATCCCCCACCCCGCCTCTGGGACCAGCCGCCCCCCACCTTGCCTCCAGGACTAGCAGCCTCCTCCACCTTCGCAGGGTGCCATGAGTTCCACCTCCCTGACCTGCCAAAACTTCTGCTCCGAGGCCAAGGCCTCTGTCAACCATCTGGTCAACCTGTACCTCCAGGCATCCTACTCCTACCTGTGCCTGGGTTTTTATTTTGACTGGGACGATGTCAACCTGCCTAGGGCGTCATGTTTTTTCCATGAGCTGGCGAAGGATAAACTCAAGGGCGCCGAGCACCTTATGCAGCTCCAGAACCAGCATGGGGGCCATGTCATCCTCTAGGCTATGCAGAAACCTGCCCAAGATGAGTGGGGTCACAGCTCGGATGCCATGCAGGCTACCCTGAACCTGGAAAAGGGCCCGAATCAGGCCATCCACACCTCTGTGACTTCCTGGAGAGCCACTACCTGGGTGAGGAGGTGAATCTGCTGAAGGGCCTGGGTGACCACCTGACCACTCTGTGCCATGTGCAGGCAGACCCCCAGTCCAGACTGAGCGAGTACCTGTTCGAGAGGCTGAGCCTGAAGCATGACTAAGAGGAGCAGCCTGGCAGGCAGCCCCAAGGCAGAAATGAGAACGTAGTGCTGCACCCACAATAAAGCCCTAACCCTAATTGCACTACTATGGTGGCAGAGAAGATCAAGACACAAATTCAGAAGAAGACAATGTGAAAACAGCTACAAGCAAAGTTTCAAAGGGGAAAAAATGTATATTGGACACAAGCCCAACAAGAATTCCTGGTAGAGTTAAAGAGAGAAGAGTGGTGGAGGAAAAAGTGGGAAAAGAAATGAAAGGGATGCAAGAAAATTATGAAAAGAGAGTTGACAGCTTGGTAAAAGAGGCACAAAAAAATTCTGAAGAAAATAACACCTTAAAAGTACAATTGGCCAAACAGAAAAAGAAAAGCTCAAAGAATAAAACAATTCCTTAAAAATCGGAATTGGATAAGTGAAAACTAATGACTCTATGAAGAATCTAGAAACAATAAAACCAGTCAAAAGAATGAAAAATAGAGAACAATGTGAAATATCTCATCAGAGAAACAATTGACTTTAAAAATAGAACAAGGAGAAATAACTTAAAAATTACTGGACTATATGAAAGTCATGATTTTTTAAAAGAGCTTAGATACATTTCAAGAAATTATAAAAGAAAATGGCCCCAATATCTGAGAACCATAGGGTAAAATATAAATCAAAAGAGTCCACTGATCACCTCTTAAAAAAGATCCCAAAGTAAAAACTCCCAGGAATATTATAACCAAATTCCAGAGCTCACCAGTCAAGGAGAGAATATTTCAGAGTCAGAAAAAATCATTCAAATATCATGAAGCCACAGTCAGGATCATACAAAATGTAGCAGCTTCCATGTTAAAGGAAAAGAGGTTTTAGAATATGATATTCTGGAAGGCAAAGGAACTAGGATTACAACCAAAAATAACCTACCCATCCAAACTCAGTATAATTCTTCAGGAGAAAAAAAAATGGATATTTAATGAAATAAAGGACTTTCAAACATTTCTGATGAACATATAAGAACCAAATAGAAAATTCAGCATTCAAATACAGAAGACTCAAGAGGATCATAAAAAAGATAAACATAAAAGAAAAATCATAAGGAATTCAATAAGGTTAAACTGTTTGCATTCCTATATGGGAAGATCATACATGTATACATGTAACTCCTAAGAACTTTATCATTATTAGGGCAGTTAGAAGGAGTCTTCATAGACAAGGGGAATGAGTGTAAATTGATTATGTTGGAATTATCTCAAAAAAATGAAGGGGTAAGAAAGAGGGATGCACTGGGGGGAGGAAAGGAGAGAAAGAATAGGGGAAATTGTCTGCATAAAAGAGCTATACAAGGAAAAGCTTTAATAGTGAAAAGGAAGATGAAGGGAATAGTAGGCAATGCTTGAACCTCACTCTTATCAAGGTGGTTCAAAGAGGGAAGAATACATACATACACACACACACACACAGACACTAAGTTGAGTATGAAAATCTGTCTTACCTAACAGGGAAGCAGGAAGGGAATAAAAGATAGGATAGATTGAGGGAGGTAGTGGTCAGAATCAAAGACTTTTGAGGAGAGACAGGGTAAAAAGAAAGAGAAAAGGATAAACAGAAGAAAACAAGATGGAGGGAAATACACAGTTAGTAATCATAACTGTGAATGTGACTAGGATGAATTCATCCATAACACGGAGTCAGATAGCAAAATTGATTAGAAACCAGAATCCAACAATATATTGTTTACAAGAAACATGCTTGAAACAGAAAGGCACACACAGAGTTAAAACACAGGGCTGGAGAAGAATTTGTCATGCTTCAGATGAGTTTTAAAAAAAAAGCAAGGTAGCAATCATGATCTCAGACAAAGCAAAAGCAAAAATAGACCTCATTTAAAGAGATAATTAGAGACCCCACATTTTGCTAAAAGGTATCATAGACAGTGAAGTGATATCAAAAATGTTTTCAGCCAGTTTCTCTGATGAAGGTCCCATTTCTCAAATATTTAGGGAACTAAGTCAAATTTATAAAAATAAGAACCATTTCCCAATTGATGAATGGTCAAAGGTTATGAATAAGCTGTTTTCAGAAGAAGAAATCAAAGCTATCAATATTCACGTGGAAAAATGCCCTAAATCACTATTGATTAGAGAAATGTAAAACAACTCTGAGGCACCACCTGACACCTATAAGATTGGCTAACATGACAGAAAAAAAAATAACAAATGATGGACAGGATGTGGAAAATTAAGTATACTAAGACACTTTTGGTGAATAGTGAACTGGTCCAACCATTCTGGAGAACAATTTGGGACTATGCCCAAAGGGCTATAAAACTGCAGACCCTTTGAGTCAGAAATACCACTACTAGGTCTGAATCCCAGAGAGATCACAGAAAAAGGAAAAAGATTCACCCATACAAAAATATTTATAGCAGCTCTTTTTGTGGTGACAAAGAATTGGAAATGGAGGAGATACCCATCAATCGAGGAATGACTAAACAGGTTGTATATCATTATGGTGGAATACTATTGTGCTAGAAGAAATGCTGAACAGGATGGTTTCAGAAAAACCTGGGAAGACTTAAATGAATTGATACAAGTAGAGCAGGAAGAACCAGGATAACATTGTATATAGTAACAGCAATACTTAACAATGATCAACTGTGAAAGATTTAGCTGCTTTGATTAATACAATGATCCAAGACAATTTCAAAAGATTCATTATGAAAAATGCTATCCTCCTCCAAAGCAAGAACTAATGAACTCAGAGTACAAATTGAAGTATTTTTTTTTAATTTTTCTTGGGTTGTTTTTTTGCAACATGACTAATATGGAAATAAGTTTTGCATAATTGATATCATATTACTTGCCTTCTCAATGGGTGGGGGAGGAGCTAAAAGGAGGGAAAGAATTTGGAACTCAAAATTTTTCAAAACAATGTTTAAAAAATAAATAAATAAATAGATATATGAAAGAGAAGAAAAAGAAAAGAATTTAAATAGAGAAAGAGGGGGGAAAAACACCAAAACAAGGCATCCTGGGAAAGATAAGGAGCAACAGACTCCCATCTCCCATCCTAGGAGCCATCCTGGATTCCTCATTATATCTCACTCCCCAGGTCCAATATGGTGCCAAGGTCTGTTGATTTCACCTCTGCAGCACCTCTCAAACACACCCCTTTCTCTCCTTGGACACTGATACTCCCCTGGTGCAGAACCTCATCACCTCCCACCTGGACTGTTGCAACACCTGCTGGGGAGTCTGCCTGCCTCAAGTCTCTCCCCACTCCAAGCCATTCTCCATTCAGCCACTAAAGCAATCTTCCTAAAATGCATATCCAACCAAGTCACCTCCCTGCTCAATAAATCCCAGTGGCTTCCTATTACATCTGGGATCAAATATGAAATGTTCAGTTTGACATTCAAAGCCCTTCATAACCCAGCCCCTCCTCCCTTTCCAGTCTTCTTATACTTCACTCCCCAATATGTTTCCTTTGATCCAGTGACCCTGGCCTCATGACTATTCCACAAACAAGACCCTCTAGCTTTCCCATTTATCCTGTATATAACTCACTTTGTATATATTTGTTTGCTTGTTGTCTCCACATTAAATTGTGAGCTACTTGCGGACATGGACTGTCTTTTGCCTCTTTTTTTATCCCCAATGCTTAACACTTCCCAGCACATAATAGAAGCTTAATCAATGTTCATTGAATTGAATTGATGCTGAGCTCCAACCTCAAATGAAGTTGCTTTTTGGCTACATCATAAATTGGGTTTATGCCAGGAACATCATCCAGAGTCATACAGGGTTTTTGAAAAGACAATCCCCCAGTGACTCACCCTTTATCACCACAAAGCCATGAATCTCTTTCAGCATGTGGCTTGTATTGAAACAAATCCCCTGCCATGCATGCCAAACCCAAGAGCAGGAAGCCTCTCTGGAAACTACAGCTGATGCACCCACCCAACACATCAAGCAAGAGATGACAAATGACAAGCACCTCCCCAGTTGTCCATGGGGACATTGAGCCTTGGGGGTTGGAGTGGTGGTACTTTATTTCCAGAATAATGTAATTTAACAAAGATGCATTATATACCTACCAGGCACCATACAAGGGGCCTGCAATACAAAGACAAGGACAAAATAGTTCCTGTCCTCAAGTGACTTGCATTCTACCATTCTATTAGGGAGGAGGGGATAGAAAACGTGTCCACAGATAGTTAAATATAAAATATGGAGAAAGTAAATGCAAAGAACCTGGGGAGAGCAGAGTTGGGGAGAACACTAACAGTCGAGGGATAGGATGTCAATCAACACACATTTTTAAGCAGCTGCTGAGTAAGTTGGCAAAAGATAGTCCCTGCCCTCGAGGAGCTTATAGTCTAATGGGGGAGACTATGCACATAACTACATACAAATAAGATATATACAGGATAAGTTGAGTTTCAGAGGCAACAAGGAATGACACACTGTGTGTGTGTGTGTGTGTGTGTGTGTGTGTGTGTGTTAGCTCTACATAAACCACAATTTTGCAGACCACAGAATGGGCAATGTTCTCTAAGTCTTCATAGAGCTTTCTCCTTTGTTTCTTCCATAGACAAACAGTTCCAGGAAGCACCTCCCATGATGGAGGAGCCATTCCCACCCACAAGGCAGGCAAGCCAGCCTACCTGAAGAAGGAAGGTACCTGAGGGAGACACACTAGGTGGCATATGCCCAGTGGGTTCTCACAACCACCTTGATCATCATGTCCCCTCCGATCCTGAGGGAGACAGCCCAGGACCCTGAGTCCAAGAGACCTGAGGATAACAATGCCCCCAGACCACCAGCCCTGCTTCTGGCCCTCTACTCATAGGCATCATTGAATGGAATGATCACTATGGATACAAAGCCCACCTTCCTCACCACCACCACCACCACCACCACCACCTGTTGAGCAAATACCACCAATGGCACCCCCTGAGAGGAGCAGCCCCTCCCAAACCAGCCCAGCCCTGCTAGGCCTCATCCCAGGAAGTCACTCTTAATGAGATGGGGCCTGACAATGACTCTTCTGCTGCTTCGGGCGCAGTTCCTGGAGACCCAGAAACCAAAGCTCTTGACCCTGTCTGCTGGCTCCACAACAGAAGTCAATATGGCTTTATCCATAGAAATTCTGTGAAAAAAGAGGCCTGACCATCCGCTTTACTGTTGCCCCCTGAGGATCTTGGGGCCTCACTTCCAAACACATGTCTTCCCCATTGGAATGTGAGTTCCTGGAGAGCAAGCTCTTCCATTTGTATTACTGGAACTTAGCATGGTACTTTGCCTATAGTAAGTACTCAATAAATGCTGTCATTCACTCACTCACTCATTCATTCATTTATTCATTCATTCACTCATTCATTCCAAGGGAGAGGTGAGGCTCATCTCCTTTCCCCTTTATACAAGCCAGCCCCCATGCCTTTGCTCTCCTCCCTCATTTCTGCCTCAGAATCTTCATCTTCAGTGAAGGCAAAACTCAGGTTACAACATCCTAGGAAAAACCTCCACTAATCCTCCCCTCCCCCTTGTTAGTGCTTTTTCTCCCCTCAAATTCCCTTCTTTATTTTGCCTGCATTCTATCCCCCCAGGAGACTGTAAATTCCTAGAGGGCATCGGTGGTGATGATTGTCTTGTTATCCCCAGGGCCCAGCAGAGCTTTGTACATAGGAGGTATTTAAGAAATGTTTGCAGACTAGAATGAAGTTCATGCTCTGGATTCTCCAGGGTGTTACTATGGCATCCCGAGATAGTCCCCCATTTTCCAGGGCCTCAGTTTTCTTATCTGTAAAATGAGGGGTCAGGCTAGACAGTCTCTGGGGTCCCTACAACTCACTTTCTATGATCCTATGATCAAAATGTTCCTGTCCTGTGTCCCATTCACTCATGTCCCTGCTCACTTGGATGGCATCTGGCCAATACACGTAAGAATCCCAGTGTTCTCCTCCAATGGAATTAACCATTAGGTAACCAGGTGCTCATGGAGATGCTACCTTAACCCACAAGAGTGAATGAAATGGCTGGAATTTCAAGTGCCACAGGTGGTAAGTGAGGAGACAGACCAGTCTTTTAACTCCTTTTGTATCACAGTACATTGGCAAGGATCTCCACAGAATCCCTTGCCAGCATCTTGGTCCCCAGCTAAGCCAGCCCAAATCAGTGTATCAACTATAATAATACAAGTATGACCGCCATGCTGGCAAGGGCAAAGAGGATTACAGTGGTACTGCTTGGCCCCAGAGGGCATAACTGGATCCTTAGAATCAGATTCACTCTTGAGGTGAAGAAGGCTATCCCCAAGTATAATAGGCTGCTTTCCTTCATGGCAGGTCTTCAAGTAAAGGCTGGATGACCACGTGTTGGACATAGAGAGGGGATACTAGGCCAGGGCACTGACACAGGCTCAAACTGGACTAGCTGGCCTCTTCCCGTGCTGAGGGTCAGTGATTCTGGAACAGTGAGAAAACCCTCAATCCAGAGCCGAAATGGGACAACTGAGTCTCCATTTCTCAGGCCACCAGGAACTCCATCAACCACTTTGCTATGTCCAAAGGCCCCATTTCACTAATCCTCAACCTTGGTCATTTCAGGACAGAAAAGGACAAGGAAAGAGCATCTAGGCCTTTGTCTTAATTGACGACCTAACCGAGCTGTTCTCTATTGAGCACTGAGCTTTAATAATACTGGCACCAGACCCTGAGACCACAATTAAGCGACAGAATCAAATCAATCAGCTCACTCTGTAATTATCAGAATAAGCAGAGGTAGCTGCTATTACTCTGAGAGAGCAGACCCTCCAACAGAGCCAAGCCAGCCCCTGGGTGGCTCTGCCAGGCAGGGAGGCAGGCTCTTCAAGTCACCACACAGCCTTCCTTCATCCAATTCGGGGGAAAGCTGAGGGGGACCCTGGATGCTGATTGGCCTTTGGGATACTCGTCGTGTTCCAGTACAGGGTCAAAGGGATGTTCTGATCAATCTATAAACATTTATTAAGCTCCTACTATGTGCCAGGTTGTGCTAAGCACTGGGGATGAAAAAGAAGGCAAAAGACAGTCCCTGCCCTCAAGGAGCTGACAATCTAACTAAGCTACTCTGATTGGCTGCCTCCTCAAGCCTACCATCATTCACTGATCCTTTCTGAAAAATAAGAAAAACCTCTCCTTTCAGGAGAATGCAAACTCCCTGAGGGCAGATCATGTTTGATGTTTATTCCTTTGTGGAGGATGGATTAGAGAGGACAGTCATCTATAATCATAATTAGTCTAAAATCCTTCTGATCAACAAGACAGTGGGAATTCCAAGCTCCTCTGTATGCAGTCCTATGGGGCTGCCAGGTGGTGGCAGAGTGCTGGACCTGGAGAAGGAAGATCTGAGTTCAAATCTCACCTCAGATACTTACTAGCTGTGTGACTGTGGACAAGTCACCTACATCACAGGGTGTTGTGAGGGTCACACTTTGCAAATCTTAAAGCACCATATAAATGCTAGTTATTATTATTAATTCTGATGGTTTCATTGTGGTAGTAACAGCCAGAAGTGACTAAGGAAAGAGGATGGATAGAGAGCAAAGACCATCTTCCATTTGCACCAACCATTCCAACCACAAGAAAGGGAAAGGTCATTTTAATAAAACAATTTCAGACGCCATGACTCTATTTCTTTGAGAAATCACCAGGTTCGTCATCCTGTTCCTAGCATTCACTCACCAAATGTCTCTCGAGCGTGTGAGCTCCTTGAGTGCAAGGCTGCTGCTTGGTCTTTCTTTGGATCCTGCAGCTCTTAGCAGATGCTTAATAAATGCTTAGTGACTGGATTTGGATAGAGAGCTGGCCTATGGCCAGGAAAACCTGGGTTCAAGCACTGCCTCTGACACATACTGTCTAAGTGACAGGGCCCAGGAAACTCTAAGAGTAAAAGTTTTAGAGGAGGTGTTAACCTGCATCAGTGTGAAGAGTTTCCTTATCTGGGAGCTGTTGATACCAGTGAAATCCCAGGTCCAGTCTCAGTCTCTATCCTCAAATCTATACCAGACATGACACTTAATACCCTCTCTTGAAATATCCTCACTCTCTTCAGTCAAAATGGCTTACAAAAGTTTTGAGTTGATCTTCTAAACTCTATTCACAGCTTAAACAAAGACCTTTTTTATTTAAGTCCTGGCTCTACTCATAGGTCTTGGTCAGACATTGAAGGCACTAAGATCATCCACTGCATCCTGGGCCATCACCTGTCATCCTGACTTGTCTTGACCCTGGACTCCCATGACTCTGGAAGAGAGTGAGGCTAATTACTTTGTGCAACTCTGCCTCACCTAAATGGAATTCTCAAGCAAGTCAAGACATCACCTATGATGTCATTGGATGAATAACAATGGCTCCAGAAAAGCCTGTAGCTGTCTACAAGGTGATGCAAAAAATTCAAGGTCATTAGGGGGTTGTTTGAGATACTGTTATTTTACAAACACATGGCCACATCATCAGAGTCTTAAACATCCATCGCAATTACTCTTTCCCAGAATTAGGTTCACTACTCACCACTTAGAATGAAACACACTTAGGGTGTGTCCACATTAAGACCTCGCCCCACCACTACCACCAAAAAAGGGTAACGATTCTTCATGGATGACTCTCCCTTATTTCAAAGGCTGCATAAGGTCAGATTTCTGGGGCCACATTGGACTCTAAGCAAGCCTTCTCCATAAAGATAACCAAGATCAGCCTATGGACTGTTCCATGCCTCATTTGGGAAACACATGAGTACTCTTCCCAGTGCTTTGCTTCTTCTGGCAGCTGGTGGTGCAGGAAAAACTGTGTTCAAATCCAGACTCTTATTAGCTGATCTTGGGCAAGTCACTTAACCCCTGTCTGCCTCAGTTTCCTCATCTGTAAAATGAGAATAATAACAGCACATGTCTCACAGGGTTGATGTGGGAATCAAATAAGATAATATGCATAAAGTGCTTAGCACAGTGCATAGCACATAGTAGATACTATATAAATGCTTATTCTCTTCCCTTCTCCCCTGTCCTTGGAAACAAGGACAAATTCACTGAAATATCCATGCTGAGGGCATAAATATCTTTCTTTGGTGACAAATTCTCCAAACCTCCCTCTGTCCTCCAGAGAATTATGATGATATAGACACTGGGAAGTTAAACTATAAAAGTAATCAGTTCATTTCTCCAACTCACAAAGTGTTATTCTAATAATTTAAAGGGTAAGTATTTATTTGAGCTCCAAGTTGGGAGCACGTGATTAAAAGGGGGAAATTCAAATGCACGGGCATAGTCCACTATGGACAAAGTGTTTAGAAGTGGTTTGTTAGCATTTCTCTTCACTGTTTGTATTCAAAGGCATCCAGGCCATCCCCCTTTCAGTGTTTAATTTCCATCGAGTTCCAGTGAATCATGAAAATTGGAAGGGTACAATGGGCTGGTGAAGTCTGAGAGCATTTCTCTAAGGAGCAAAGATTTTAGGGAAAATCCAACAAGTTCAACATTTCACAGGATCACATAATTTGCGCATTGAAAGGAAGCACAGTGACCATCTGCTTCAACTCATACAAGAAAGGAACCGTAAATATAACATACCCAACAAGTAGAAATTCAACCTTTGATTGAAGACCACTCAGACAGGTTCATGTTCTAGGGTCCATCCATTCCATTTGGAGTCAACTCTAATCATTGGAAAGTTTTTCCTGATATCAAGCTTAAAATAGCCGCTTTGGCTCCTGGTTCTTAGCCCTGGGACTAAACGGGGAAAATCCTCCATTTGACTGGCCTTCTTAGACTTGAAGATAGACATCATTTCTCACTGACTCTTCTCTTCCTCAGCTCCTTCAAAGGATCATCATATGACTTGTACAAAGCCCTTCATGATCCTGGTTGCCTCCTCAGGACACTTGGGTTTATTGATGTTCTTCTTGGGCCGGGGGTCCAGAACATACCACAACATTCCAGAGGAGGCCTGATGAGGATCAAGTACAGTGAAGTTGATCCTCCCTGTTCCTGGGAGCTCCAATCCTGCTGATGCAGCTGAAGATGACATGACATTTCTTTTGACTACCCAATCCCATGACTGACTCATGTAGTACCGGAAGTCCACTAAAATCCCCAGACCTTTTACAGAACAACTGTGGTCTTACCATATCACTGCCATTTTATACAAGTAAAATTGATTTTTTTTTAGCTGATCCCTATTGAATGCCACCTGATTAGGTTCAGCCTGATGCTTGAGTCTGTCAAGGTTCTCTCAGATCCTGACTCTGTCATCCACTTCCTCCCTACCTGGTTGATGACATCTTCAATTTTGATAAGCTGGCCACCCAAGTAATTGATAAAAATGTGAAACTGCATAGGGCCAAGCACAGATCCCTGGGGCCCTCCACAGAGGACTTCCTGTCATGTTCATAGCAAATCATCAACAAAGACTCTTTCATTCCAACCAATCAACTAGATCCAAAACCACAGAACTGCATTATCATCTAACCTAGTTCTTTCCATCTTCTCTAAATGAACAGTATGACAGACAACACAATGAAGATTATACCCCAAAAAGACCAAAGAAAGAAGAAAAGGGTTACAGTTACTACAAAAATACTAACAAAAAGTTCTACACAAAAATATTTGTAACCACACTTTTTGTAGACTGAAGGGAATGGCTAACCAAATTATGTGATGTAATAGGCCATCCTCGTGCCACAAGAAATGATCGGAGATACAGTTTCAGAGAAATCGGAGAAGACTTGTCTGAGCCAATGAAGAGTGAAATAAG
This sequence comes from Vombatus ursinus, assembly GCF_900497805.2. Lineage (NCBI taxonomy): Eukaryota > Metazoa > Chordata > Mammalia > Diprotodontia > Vombatidae > Vombatus > Vombatus ursinus. The sequence goes on from NW_020954582.1 coordinate 257,389, forward strand.
CAAAACCAGGACAACCGTGAAAGGCTCGAGAACTCTTCAGTGAATCTTTGAACCTCTGCTAACCCGTTTCTGTGTATGGAAGATGAAAACAGTAACAGCCCCTGCTTCACAGGCCTGTAGAGAGCATCAGATGAGATCGTGTATGCCAAGCCCTTTGCAAACCTTCAAGTGCTAGCTACGCACTGGTTCTATGGTGGTGGTTGTGGTTGTTGTGGTGGTGGTTGTTGTCATCATTGTTGTGATGGTGGTGGTGACGGTGGTGGTTGTGGTTGTTGTTGTGGTGGTTGTGGTTGTAGTGGTGGTTGTTGTTGTCATCATTGTTGTGATGGTGGTGGTGGTGGTAGTTGTTATTGCTGCTGTTACTGTCGTCATCATTGTCGTGGTTGTGGTTGTAGTGGTTGTTATCATCATCGTTGTTGTTGTGGTTGTGGTTGTAGTGGTTGTTATCATCGTCGTCGTTGTTGTGGTTGTGGTTGTTGTTATCGTTGCTGCTGTTGTGGTGACGGTGGTGGTTGTGGTTGTTGTGGTGGTT